>NC_069500.1:49824081-50079081 GCF_027579735.1 Bombina bombina
CCCACTTTGTGGACAATCAGTTAGCTCCTACCACCCACATGTCCTGGGGTGATATGGGCTACACTTGTATTAATAGTATAGTTAATATGGTTCTCTATATACACATCATAAACATTTTGTCTTCTCCTGTAACTATACAGCTAGCTCCCACCTATTACATTCCGGGGTATGATATAGGTTACAATTTGAAGAAACATGATGGTTGACATGTTGGTTAGTCACATACATTGCACTTTACATTACACGAAAATTCATCATATAGCTAGCTCTCACTGGAAACTAGTTAACCATCATATTTCTTTTCAAAGATCACATTTCCTTCATAAGGTTCAATTGACGATACAACTATAGATGTTTTTACGATCAATTCAATAAAATTAAGCACCATCCATACTTACTAATAAGACTACATAAGACAGTTTTTAAGACCTTTCAGGTCCTTTTTGAATACAGACCACTATTTCACATATGAAATTTATTGTTTCATAGATCTGACTGGGAATTCTTTATACTGGTATCCAATGACATGGTTTTATACCACAGACTGTATTGGTATAGATACACCTTTCTCCATCTCATTGTAATGAGGATTCATTCAAACAAGATATATAAGACAATGATACATTTAATTCTCTCATGTATCATTGTTTGGTTATCAACAATTGATACCCAACATATTTGGACAGAAAATATCAGATCTTTATATTTTTACAACTAACGGCCACCTTTTATACGATGACGTTTGACACATTATATTCTTTTATACACAAACATATTTGTTTCTTTAACTATTTCAAAAGCCAGTTAAATTTTCGACACAGATAACCCAGATCATATTTCCACTATCACACACTCCCACTTATTTGGTTTTACATATACTCACAATTTAGAATTTTACCCGATTTTATTAGGCAGATATTTGAATCATGTTTGAAGAAGCAATATACTTTTTATGTGTACGCATACACTAAAATGCATGTTTTTATAGATAAGGTTTTTTATTCATTAAAAGATGACCGTAAATAGAAAAATATAAGTATACATTGTTTCTAATATGAGGCTCCACTAGTATGCTATTTGAAAATTTGTAATTTGCACGAAAAAGTTCCCCTTTTTTTAAAGAATCGACCATTCTGATTAATTTGTACCTAACATTTAACACCTGTTACGGCTCCAGCCAAAGTAATTTTCCTTACCTAAGACACATTCCACATTCTTATTTCCATTGGTTCCTCTTTGTGTGACAACTTCCGTTTTTATTTTGTTACAAGTGTATATAATGTTATTAATTTCAATGCTTTGTATTAATTTTTATACTGCCTGAAGAAATGACCAGTGTGTTTTGGTCGAGAAACGAATTGCTGTAAAAAATAAAGCGTTTTCTTATATCGGAAGTTGTCCTCTTGTTTTTATCCTTCCTCTAACCCCAGAAGTGGGTATTGAAAGTGTCTGCGGTTTTGCAGAAACTTGGATTCCCGTTGAGAACTATGCCAGGGACACTGATCAGTGTACTAGCCACTGTAGAGTGCTAGCCTGCCCTCTAGAACCGGTCATATTACGGTGCAACTCGATCTGGTAAGCATATTTACCACTAACATCTACCAACCCATATGGAACATATTACACTATGAGGTGCCCTATTTTTGTTTTATCATTTGTATATATTGCCCTGCGCACCGGGCTCAAGTTGAGCTGCCTTGCCAGACGTTGGAAACATTTTATATTGTTATAGATTCTGCATATTGGACAATTTGTTACTTTTGCATAAAGTAACTTTCTGGTAATATTTGGACATTACACAAACATAACTTCAGCGCGCCTCTTTGAATTCCCCTCCAGGGTTCTTTAATTAATTTGTTCCTTGGCATACCTATATCATTTGCCTTTTTAGTAATCAATAATTCATATGCTAAATACCCCTTCCCTTATTTAGAGCAGCTCTTCTCTGTTTATTTACCCCAACCCCAGTTTTACATTACCAGTTTCCTCTAGATTATATAAGCTTTATTTGGTCTAAGAGTGACCTTCTGTATCAAATGAGGAAACAATTCAAGATAATAGTAATAAAAAAGAGGTTTTACATGTCTACCTAATACTACTTATTATGTTACTTCAATGTCTATTATTAATGATTGTTAAAACTATACTACTATTTTTTTCTGTTTTATAGTAGTCCATTGTTGCTGTACTTTTTCTGCATAACCTCTATAAAAAACTATTTTCAAGAAAGTTTCAATCAAAGAATCTGAGAAACCTCTTTGCTTCTTTGATCCCTTAAATCACCATGCCATAAAACTTAGAGATTTGAGATCTGGATGGAAAAATGGACCATGAAATAGAAGGTCTGGTCATAGCTAAAGAGGCCAAGGAGAGCAACTGGACACTTGAACTAGATCTGCATACCGAATCATGAGAGGCCAACGTGGGGCAATCAGGATAACTGACAATTTCTCTAGCCTTATCTTGGAAATCACTCTGGGAAGAAGAACAAAGAGGAGTAAACAGATAAGCAAGCTGAAATGACCAACAAGCTACTAGAGCATCCACAAACTCCACCTGAGGGTCCCTGGACCTCACAATGTACCTGTGAAGTTTGTTGTTTAAACAAGAAGCAATAATAGCTTTCTCTGGGAGACCCCAAAGATCCACAATCTGATTGAACACATCCTGAAAATCTGCTTCCCACTTGTTCTCTCCTGGAATATGAACTGCAGAAACAAGACAGGAATTTTCTTCTGCCCATGAGAGAATTTGAGACACTTCCCTCATGGCTAGGGAACTGTGGGTTCCCTCCTGATGATTAATATAGGCCACTGCTATGAAATTGTCTGCTTGAAAGCAGAGATGAGACTCTCTTTCCAACAAATCTGCAGAGCCCTGAAATTCCCAAAAATATATAATACATTTTTTAACAAAACTGGAGGACTGGGCAAATAAATGGGATCTGAAATTTAAAAGCAAAATTATGCCTATAGGATCCAAAAACCCAAAAGGCCAATTATAGTTTCAATGGTACATTAATCACTGTAACTGAGGGTGTAAACACAAAGGGGCCTATTTATCAAGGGCCAATTAGCCCCTGATATCCCTGTTTCCGCACGAGCCTTCAGGCTCGCCGGAAATAGTAGTTATGAAGCAGCGGTCTTAAGACCACTGCTCCTTAACTGGTCTGCTGACTCTGAGGCTGAGGACATCAATCCACCTGATCCTATACGATCAGGTTGATTGACACCAATTGATTGACCCAATTTTCCGCAAATCTGCAGGGGGCGGCATTGCACAAGTAGTTCACCAGAACTGCTTGTGCAATGTTAAATGCCGACAGCATATGCTGTTGGCATTCAGCGATGTCTGTTGGACATAATATGCTACAGAGTATCATATCCATCAGACTTTGATAAATCGACCCCAAAGACTGTAAAATTATTCAAAAATGCCTGCGACATGCATAAGGGAATCCTAAGATAAAAAGTAACATGTAATACGGATAGACTTGAAGGTCCTTTTGTAAGTTCGTATCTACCATCAAATAAATTCTATGTTTCTATATATCTGTGTTTCTATTCTTCTTCTGCAACAGTAAGGAAATATATTTTATAATTATGCTTTGGGTTTTTATACTTATTGTTTTAGAATTAGTAAAAATATCTAATAAATCAATTCATTATTTGGCATTTATTGCCTGCTATAAGCATGACCAAAAAAACATTTAAAAAGTTTACAAATTAACGGCTAGATTATGAGTTGTGCGTTAAGGTAAGAAAGCAGCGTTAACAGGTCCTAACGCTGCTTTTTTTTTTACGCCCACTGCTATTACAAGTCTTGCAGGTATAGAGACACCTCACACTTTTTTGGCCTTACCGCAAATCAACTTACGTAAATTTCGTAAAGCATTTTTTTCTATGGGACTTCCATAGCGCTGGTATTATGAGTATGTCCTGGGAGGCCAAAAAGTGAGCGGTACACCCTCTACCGCCAAGATTCCTAACGCATTTTAAAGTCATTAGTTATGTAGCATAAAACTCATAACTAAAGTGCTAAAAAGTACACTAACACCCATAACCTGCCTATTAACCCCTAAACCGAGGCCGTCCCACATAGCAAACACTAAAATAAAAATATTAACCCCTAATCTGCCACTCTGGACATCACCGCCACTATAATAAACATATTAACCCCTAAACCGCTGCACTCCCGCCTCGCAAACACTCGTTAAATATTATTAACCCCTAATCTGCTGCCCCCAACATTGCCGCCACCTACAATATACTTATTAACCCCTAATCTTCTGCTCTGGACATCGTCACCACCTACATTATACCTATTAACCCCTAATCTACTGCCCCCAACATCGCCGCCAACTACCTACATTTATTAATCCCTAATCTGCCGTCCCCAACGCCGCCTCCACTATTCTAAATTTATTAACCCTTAAAACCTAAGTCATACCCTAACACCCCCTAACTTAAATATAATTTAAATAAATCTAAATACAAATTACTATCATTACCTAAATAATTCCTATTTAAAACTAAGTACTTACCTATAAAATAAACCCTGAGCTAGCTACAATTTAACTAATAGTTACATTGTAGCTAGTTTAGGGTTTATTTTTATTTTACAGGCAAGTTTGTATTTATTTTAACTAGGTAGAATAGTTCCTAAATAGTTATTAACTATTTAATAACTACCTAGCTAAAATAAATACAAATTTACCTGTAAAATAAAACCTAACCTAAGTTACACTAACACCTAACACTACACTACAATTAAATAAATTACCTACATTAAATACAATTAAATAAATGAAATACAATTAGCTAAATTACCAAAAAAAACCCCACTAAATTACAGAAAATAAAAAACAAATTACAAGATCTTTAAACTAATTACACCTAATCTAATAGCCCTATCAAAATAAAAAAAGCCCACAGAAAAAAACAAAAAAAAAAAAAACGCTAGCCTACAATAAACTATCAATAGCCCTTAAAAGGGCCTTTTGTAGGGCATTGCCCCAAAGAAATCAGCTCTTTTACCTGTAAAAAAAAAATACAAACAATCCCCCCAACAGTAAAACCCACCACCCACACAACCAACCCCCCAAATAAAACCCGAACTAAAAAAACCTGAGCTCCCCATTGCCCTGAAAAGGGCATTTGGATGGGCATTGCCCTTAAAAGGGCATTTAGCTCTATTGCAGCCCAAAGCCCTAACCTAAAAATAAAACCATCCCAATACACCCTTAAAAGGTCCTAACACTCACCCCCGAAGATTCACTTACCGGGAAAAGTCTTCATCCAAGCGGCAAGATGTCCTCAATGAAGCGGGCAGAAGTGGTCCTCCAGACGGGCAGAACTCTTCATCCAGACGGCATCTTCTTTCTTCATCCTTCAGACATGGAGCGGCTCCATCTTCAAGACATCTGGCGTGGAGCATCGTCTTCAATCGGCGGCTTCTTCGGAAAGAAGGTACCTTTAAGTGACGTCATCCAAGATGGCATCCCTTAGATTTCGATTGGCTAGTAGAATTCTATCAGCCAATCGGAATTAAGGTAGAAAAAATCCTATTGACTGATGCAATCAGCCAATAGGATTGAACTTCAATCCTATTGACTGATCCAATCAGCCAATAGGATTGAGCTTGCATTCTATTGGCTGATTGGAAAAGCCAATAGAATGCCAGCTCAATCCTATTGGCTGATTGCATCAATAGGATTTTTTCTACCTTAATTCCGATTGGCTGATAGAATTCTATCAGTCAATTGGAATCTAAAGGACGCCATCTTGGATGACGTCACTTAAAGGTACCTTCATTCCGAAGAAGCCGTCGATTGAAGAGGATGCTCCGCGCCAGATGTCTTGAAGATGGAGCTGCTCCGCGTTGGAATTATGAAAATAAAAGATGCCGTCTGGATGAAGACTTCTGCCCGTCTAGAAGACCGATTCTGCCCATCTGGAGGACCACTTCTGCCCGTTTCGTTGCGGACATCTTGCCGCTTTGATGAAGACTTCTCCCAATAAGTGAATCTTCGGGGGTTAATGTTAGGATTTTTTAAGGGTGTATTGGGTGGGATTTATTTTTAGGTTAGGGCTTTGGGCAGCAATAGAGCTAAATGCCCTTTTAAGGGCAATGCCCATCCAAACACTCTTTTCAGGGCAATGGTGAGCTTAGGTTTTTTTAGTTAGGGTTTTATTTGGGGGATGTAGCCTGATGAAACGGCATATTAGCCGAGAAAGCGTTGCTAAGCAACTTTTAACGTTTTTTAATAAAGCCTTTTATTTGTCCTAACTTGCTGTGAGATATTATTCTCTTTACCCAAGATTATTGGGCCTTATACATCCTCTGCTTAGACCGTAATAACTAGCGGTCAGCCTCCACCATAACAGTCATTTGCTGTGGAATCACTATCCAAACACTATCCGGCTCATTAGAGAGCAGCTGTATTGATCCAAGGGAGTAAGCCAAACGGCTCTTTAAGATTCAGCATGTCTGATATTGCACTGATTGTGCAACTCCGCTTGTGAGTACAAATCTTTTGATACCCGTTATGTGTGTATAGCGCCTGGGATAATCTGCACCAAGGGCGTCTTTTACCTTATTTTACAGGTTTACCTTTGGAACCGTCTGTTGTATGATCGTCACGCACAGCTGTTTGGTCTTTAGTGAGTCAGCCGAGCGGCTCTGAAGCTTCAGCTTACCTGTTATTGCACTGCATGTGCAAACACCTTTGTGAGTATTATATCTGTGTTTAAGTACATATTTCCTTGTACCTAAGGATTTTCTGCACCAGAGAGCCTCTTCTTTGTTTCTTTCCAGAACGAAGGTCATCTTTTATTTGGGGGGTTGGTTGTGTAGGTGGTGGGTTTTACTGTTGGGGGAGTTGTTTGTATTTCTTTTTCAGGTAAAATAGCTGATTTCTTTGGGGCAATGCCTCGCAAAAGGCCCTTTTTTATTTTGGGGGGGCTTTTTTATTTTGATATGGCTCTTAGATTAGGTGTAATTAGTTTAAAGATCTTGTAATTTGTTTTTTATTTTCTGTAATTTAGTGGGGTTTTTTTTCGTAATTTATTTAATTGTATTTAATTTAGGTAAGTTTTTAGGTAAGTTTTTTTTGTATTTAATTATAGTGTAGTGTTAGGTGTTAGTGTAACTTAGGTTAGGTTTTATTTTACAGGTAAATTTGTATTTATTTTAGCTAGGTAGTTATTAAATAGTTAATAACTATTTAGTGACTATTCTACCTAGTTAAAATAAATACAAACTTGCCTGTAAAATAAAAATAAACCCTATGCTAGATACAATGTAACTATTAGTTATATTGTAGCTTGCTTAGGGTTTATTTTATAGGTAAGTATTTAGTTTTAAATAGGAATAATTTAGTTAATGATAGTAATTTTATTTAGATTTAATTAAATTATATTTAAGTTAGGGGGGTTAGGGTTAGGGTTAGACTTAGGTTTAGGGGTTAATAAATTTAGAATAGTGGCGGTGACGTTGGGGACAGCATGTCAGCGGGCTGATTAACTTTCTCAGCTGCAGTAGTATTAAGTGTAGGATACTCAGTTGCGGAACTTAAAGTGAAGTGTATCACAGTATATTCAGGCTGTAACATACAGTAAAGTGACAGCAGTGAATATGATGTGAATTGATTTAGTAATTTGCTACTTAATCCCAAATGTTATGATTAGCACAAGAGGGATTATTATGTAGCAGCAGCAAATTAAACAAAACTGAAACTATACTAAAAGAAAATCCCTAAAGTAGACTAATATAAATCTAACTTCTAAATCTACAATGAGGAAGAAATCCTGTTGCTTCACAGGAGAGAGATATATACCAAATAAGTTTAGCAATAAATAAAACTCATGAGTCTCCTATCATAATAGGGAACCAAGACTTTAGCACAGGTTAGCGCTCTATGCGCGAGATGCTGCAGTAGTTCAGAGTCTGTATGCTGAGTGCCGTTCCTGTTACATCACAGGTGGGCATGTAGTAATGCCGTGTAACGGCGAGAGAGTAACGATTCCGGTCAAGGGCTTAAGCTACGCTGAACTCCTCCGGAGACAACTAAGGAGAATGTAAAGCTCATGTGAACAGCGGTAAGCTATGAGCGGTTGTTAGTAACTTCCAGCGTGGGCTGGGCGGCTTCCTAAGCATGAGCACAGAGGAGTTGAAGGAGAGAGAGAACAAATCCTTCTCACAGATTGCGAGTTTAGGCTTGCAGAGACTGTAGCAGGCTGTCAGAAGTAGCTTACACTGGAAACAGAGAAATCCAGCCAGGGAATCAAGTTTTGAAGCAGGCTTGTAATTGAGAGGCAGTAAACTGTCAGCAGTTGTAGAGACATGAGACATGCACGTCTGAGATGCAAAATACTAAGCACCTGTCTGCAGTTGCCTGATAGGCTTTAAAGGGAAGGTGGGTGGAGTGTAGTCAGGTAATTACCTGACATCACCCCCTCCTCAAAGAAGCGCTCCCAGAGCTTGAGGCCTCGGTCTATCCGGATGTCTACGGTGGAAGAGTGAGACAAGAGCCGGAGCATGAAGATGGGTTGAGGGCTCCCAGGAATCATCGTCGGATGTATAACCCTTCCATCGGATGAGATATTCCAGGACGCCTGCCCTGTGTCGGGAATCAAGGATCGTTTTCACCTCATACTCCTCCGAGTCAGGAGATTGGGAGGAAGGTGGCATGACAAGATGGGTACCACTACCCTGCGGAGCAGGTTTCAGTAGGGAGACATGAAAACTGGGGTGTATACGCAAAGCAGCAGGTAAGTCCAGTGTGACAACATTGGGGTTAATTACCCTTGCAATAGGAAAAGGACCAATGAATAATTTACCCAGTTTCTTGGTAGGAACACGAAGCTTGAGATTTCTCGTTGATAACCAGACGAGGTCTACCACATTATAAGATGGGGGAGTACGGCGTCTTAGGCCGTAATGGTGCTTCTGAGTCTTTTGGGCCTGAATTATATTTTCACGAAGAGTGCGGAAAGTTTCCAGTAAGGAATTAGATAGAACATCAACTTTGGGTGAGTTGGGGATAGACCCAGGTGAGATATGGATAGTGGGATGATACCCGTAATTGGCAAAGAAAGGTGTCATCTTTGTAGTGGAATTGAGAGAGTCGTTGAATGCGAATTCGGCCATAGGTAGGAACTGAACCCAGTCGTCTTGATGTTGTGAACAGTAGGCCCTTAAATACTGTTCGAGCCACTGGTTTGCACTTTCTGTTTGGCCGTTAGTCTGGGGGTGGAAAACGGTGCTGTACCGATGATCGATTTGAAGAAAAGATGAGAGTTGTTTCCAAAATTTCGAAGTAAATTGTGTTCCGCGATCAGATGTTAGGATACGCGGAACACCATGTAATCTGACTACATGCTGTAGGAATAAGTCTGCGGTTTCTGAAGAAGTAGGTATTTTATGAAAGGGGATAAAGTGTGCCATCTTGGTAAACAAGTCAATAGCAACCAATATGGTATTTTGTTTAGAGGAGAGGGGTAGTTCCACTATGAAATCCAGCCCTACATGCTGCCACTGTTTGTCTTGGACGTTTATGGGCATGAGGAGACCATATGGGGCTTTATGTTCTGGTTTTGTTGTTGTACAGACCACAAAATTTTTACATATCCAGCGACGGACTGGGTTAAGTCAGGCCACCAGTATTCTCTGGAAATCTTTTCTGCAGTTCGGGTGATGCCTTGATGCCCTGAGGTAGGGGGAATGTGGAAACGTCCTATGATGGATTGTCTGAGAGAAGGTGGAATGTACAGTTTTTGGTCATGATAGTAGAGTCCATCGGAACACTTAGTAAGTTTGTGGAGTGGTATGTGGATGTCTAAATTCAAAGAATCTTGTAACTGATTAGGTAGAGGATCGGAGAGTCCAATGAACCGCTCACTGGGTATGATCTGCTTTAAGTGAGAGGGAGAAGTCGGACTGTCCACCATCCTTGAAAGAGCATCCGCTTTATGGTTCTTGTTTGCGGGTTTGTAGACAATGTTGAAGTTAAAACGTGTGAAATACAAATACCAACGGATTTGTCTTGAAGATAGGGTTTTATTAATTTGTAGGTACTCGAGGTTTTTGTGATCAGTGAATATGGTTATTGGTTTCTCAGTGCCCTCAAGGAGATGCCTCCAATGTTTCAATGCACGTTTGATGGCCAGAATCTTTTTCTCTCCTATAGGGTAATTACGTTCGGCAGGTAACATGAGTTTAGAGACGTATGCCACTGGATGAATGGGTTCAGTGGAAGAAGGTCTCTGGGAGAGGACAGCGCCAAGAGCGTAATCTGAGGAGTCAACCTCTAGGATATAAGGTAGGGATGGATCAGGAAAAGCTAGGATCGGGGCAGTGGTGAAACGGTGCTTTAAGTTGTTGAAAGCTTCTGTAGCCTGAGCTGTCCATTGGAAAGGAGTTTTGGTAGCTGTAAGACTTGACAGAGGTTTCGCAATCTGTGAGAAATTTTTGATGAACTTCCTATAATAGTTAGCGAAGCCAAGGAAGCATTGTACCCCTTTCCTGTTTTTTGGCATGACCCAGTCCCTAACGGTTTGAACCTTTGTATCTTCCATTTTTATTCCATCAGGACTAATGTGATATCCTAGGTATGATAGCTCAGTGGTATGGAAGGAACATTTCTCCAATTTTGCATAAAGATGGTGTTTTCGTAATCTCTCGAGGACTTTCCTAACGTGTAAAACATGCTCTTGTTCAGTGTTAGAATAAATTAAAATGTCATCAAGGTAAATTACAAGACATGTGTCCAGAAGATCTCTAAAAACGTCGTTGACAAAGTGCTGAAAAGTGGCTGGGGCATTGCAAAGCCCGAAAGGCATTACAAGATATTCAAAATGTCCGTATTTAGTGCGGAAGGCTGTTAGCCACTCGTCCCCCTTTCTGATCCGAACAAGGTTATACGCCCCTCGCAAATCAAGTTTGGTAAAGATTTTTGCCTGATAGAGCCTTTCAATAAGTTCAGGGATGAGAGGTAGTGGGTAGCGGTTCTTAACGGTTCTCTTGTTCAATTCACAGTAATCTATTATTGGTCTGAGACTGCAATCTTTATTTCGGACGAAAAATATTCCAGCCCCGGCAGGAGACGTTGAGGGACGAATGAAACCCTTTCGTAAGTTCTCTTCGATGTAAGACTTTAGATGTTCTAACTCAGGTAAGCTAAGGGGGTAGAGGTGACCATAAGGTACTGTAGCTCCAGGTTGCAGTTCTATCGGACAGTCGTACTCACGGTGTGGTGGTAAGGACTCTGCCTGTTGTTTACTGAAGACATCAGAGAAATCTGAGTACTGTTGAGGTAGGGTAGATGGAGCATCTGTGAGTTGTAACAAGCAATCAGTGTGGAGAAGGCAATGTTGCTTGCAATAGGGAGAAGAGAGAGTAATTTGTAAGCTACCCCAATTAATCTGAGGCTGGTGTTTTTGGAGCCACTGTAAGCCCAGAACGACCGGGAATAGAGGAGAAGGAAGGACGTCAAAAGATAAACACTCTGTGTGTCCATCAGTAGTAGTGACACGTATGGGTAGTGTATTGTGTGTGATTGGACCTGAGGAGATGGTGGAACCATCAATAACACAAATAGAGACAGGGTTGAGTTTGCTAATAAGTGGAATTTTATTTCTTTCAACCAACTGCTTGTCTATGTAGTTGCAATATGCACCAGAGTCGATGATGGCTTCAATGTTGCAGGTTTTGTCTATTCCCCACTGTAAAAGTAAAGAGAGGTTACAGTTAGTATGTTGTATTCCACTCACATGAGAAGAGAAGAAATGGAACTTACTTTTCTTAGACTTGAGTAGGATGTCACAGTCCTGTACAGTATGTGCAGGGTTAGCACAGTACATACATAGTTGTAAGTTTCTGCGTCTAGATCTTTCAGCGGGTGTCAGCGGACCACGAATCACACCAATCTCCATTGGTTCTGGTTGTTGTTTGGGTGCTGTGGTGCCTGAGACTCTATTGGAGGTGAAGGGAGAGGGGTCTGACTGAGCTCTTTCCTGTCGTCTTTCTCTGAGCCTTCTGTCAATCTGGATAGCGAGTTTCATGAGAGCCTCAAGTGTGGAGGGGAGCTCGATTCTTGCTAGTTCATCTTTAATTGGTCTGAGAGACCGAGACGGAACTGGTTCCTCAAAGCTACAGTATTCCACTGGGAATCAGCTGCAAACTGCTTGAAATCAGTTATGTATTCCTCCACGGCCCTACGGCCTTGCTTTAGGCTTCTCATTTTTGTTTCTGCAGTGAGCTGAACGTCCGTATCTTGGTACAGTTCGTCCATGGTGGAGTAGAATTCATCCAGAGAAGACAGCATGGGATCATTGCTCTCATAGCAAGTGTCGGCCCAAACCCTGTGCTCACCTCTCAAAAAGGAGATGATTGTTAGAACCCTAATCCTGTCATTATTATAGGTTTTGGGTTTAAGGTTGAATAATAAATTACAGGCATTTTTGAATTGCCTGTACTGTTTACGGTTTCCTGAGAAGAGGTCTGGAAGAGAGACCTGCGGTTCAGGTGTGGAATCTGGTACTGGTGATTTGGAAATGGAATCCTTTATTATTCAGCGTAGCGTCTGGTTCTCCATCTGTAGCTCACGTAGACCATGACTTAATTGGTCGACTCTCTGTGATAGGTTGTAGACTATCTGAGGGAGTTCCGCTGGATCCATCTTTTGGCTTAGTATTATGTCAGCAGGCTGATTAACTTTCTCAGCTGCAGTAGTATTAAGTGTAGGATACTCAGTTGCGGAACTTAATGTGAAGTGTATCACAGTATATTCAGGCTGTAACATACAGTAAAGTGACAGCAGTGAATATGATGTGAATTGATTTAGTAATTTGCTACTTAATTCCAAATGTTATGATTAGCACAAGAGGGATTATTATGTAGCAGCAGCAAATTAAACAAAACTGAAACTATACTAAAAGTAATTCCCTAAAGTAGACTAATATAAATCTAACTTCTAAATCTACAATGAGGAAGAAATCCTGTTGCTTCACAGGAGAGAGATATATACCAAATAAGTTTAGCAATAAATAAAACTCATGAGTCTCCTATCATAATAGGGAACCAAGACTTTAGCACAGGTTAGCGCTCTATGCGCGAGATGCTGCAGTAGTTCAGAGTCTGTATGCTGAGTGCCGTTCCTGTCACAGGTGGGCGTGTAGTAATGCCGTGTAACGGCGAGAGAGTAACGATTCCGCTCAAGGGCTTAAGCTACGCTGAACTCCTCCGGAGACAACTAAGGAGAATGTAAAGCTCATGTGAACAGCGGTAAGCTATGAGCGGTTGTTAGTAACTTCCAGCGTGGGCTGGGCGGCTTCCTAAGCATGAGCACAGAGGAGTTGAAGGAGAGAGAGAACAAATCCTTCTCACAGATTGCGAGTTTAGGCTTGCAGAGACTGTAGCAGGCTGTCAGAAGTAGCTTACACTGGAAACAGAGAAATCCAGCCAGGGAATCAAGTTTTGAAGCAGGCTTGTAATTGAGAGGCAGTAAACTGTCAGCAGTTGTAGAGACGTGAGACATGCACGTCTGAGATGCAAAATACTAAGCACCTGTCTGCAGTTGCCTGATAGGCTTTAAAGGGAAGGTGGGTGGAGTGTAGTCAGGTAATTACCTGACACAGCAGATTAGGGGTTAATAAATATAATGTAGGTGTCGGCGATGTTAGGGGCAGAAGATTAGGGGTTCATAATTATAATGTAGGTGTCGGCGATGTTGGGGGCAGCAGATTAGGGGTTAATTAGTGCAAGATTAGGGGTGTTTAGACTCGGGGGTTCATGTTAGGGTGTTAGGTGTAAATATAAAATGTGTCTCCCCATAGGAATCAATGGGGCTGCGTTACAGAGTTTTACGCTGCTTTTTGGCAGGTGTTAGACTTTTTCTCAGCCGGCTCTCTCCATTGATGTCTATGGGGAAATCGTGCACAAGCACGTAAACCAGCTCACTGCTGACTTAAGCAGCACTGGTATTGGAGTGCGGTATGGAGCGCAATCTTGCTCTCCGCTCACTTCTTGCCTGTTAACGCCGGGTTTAGAAAAACCTGTAATACCAGTGCTGTAGGAAAGTGAGCGGTGAGAAAAAACTGCAAGTTAGCAAAGCACCCCTCATAACGCAAAACTCGTAATCTAGGCGTAAGAATATAATGCTGATTAAAACAAATCTTAAACTAAAATAATATTAAATTTTTTTAACATGCAATAGCTCAACACATAATTAAATTAAATGATTTCAGCTTCTGCAAAGTTTTCTAAAATTACACTAATAATACTGCAATATAGGATAGCAAAGATAGACACTGGCTCACATTTAGAAAGATCTGGACAAACAAGGTTCCCAGACAGGGAACCTATCTGTCCTTGTTTACAAGTAAAGGTTAAGAATCTGCCGCTTGAACAAACACTTACCCAAGCAAAATGTTCTGCAAACATTCAAAATTTATTTAAAAGAACCATTTGAAATGTAATAGAGTTTATTTTTTATTTTTTTCTCATATATATATATATATATATATATATATATATATATATATTTTTTATTTTTTTTTTGGGAGTTATCCTTGTCAGACAATATGCAACTAATATTTAAATATTACTTGTGAACATACATATATTTCCTGCTAGTTTCAATATTATTTGAAATAGTTTTATTTTAACTATTTTATAAAAAAATATATTTTTAAATGATTATTTTTTTTAGGTAAAATGTACTTTTATTCACAACATAAACAGCAATAGACGATTTGCAGAGAGATTTGCGTCTAATATATTGTGCCTGTGACAAAGACAAAGGTTTTTAATCTGTTTGCAAAATATGTCCACATCTCTACATTCATTGTTCAGTCTGTGATTAACAATTCTATCACTTTACCTTTTTATAGCTGTTTTGTTAAAGCACATTCTAGAAAGAGCTGTTAAAAAATGTATTGCTCTTAGGTATTCAAGACTCACTAAATAACTGTATCATGAGCATGAAACATTAATTAAAGACTCTCAATGTCTACTTTGAAATGGTTATTCTGACATTTAAGGTTCTCGTATCATCTAAATTAAAAATAGCATGACAAAATGTGTCATTTCCTGAATGGTAGTTTATAAAGAATACTGTAATATCTTGTCATGAAAAACAACCTGTCCTTGAACTAATCCATATAAAATTGCCTAAGAACTGGTTCATAAACCATATCAGTGCTTCAAACGTGTGGAATATGTATTATGGAAATAGAATAATGTTTGAGAATAACAAAATGCGTAGTTCATGTATGACAGCATAAAATACAAGAGTAAATTGGAAGTTACTAAATTTCTTTAGAACTGTTTTCCCGTTTCCACTGAGTATTAAGATTTATGTAGAATTGCCTGATGTCTTTTTCTTTTTCTCTAAAATGCTATCAATTTCTTGTATGATGTTCATTGTTAACGGATTCATTTATTTTGCAGTAGCTATAGGGTTGATTTGGTCTTTAAATAGTTATTTAATGGGACACTGTACTCATGTATTTGGTATTTATATGAAAGAACTGCAACTAAATATGTTGATTTTTTTTCATTTGAATTAAAAGCTGATTGGCCAATAGGTACTTCCTGCTAATGCTAATTGTGTTAAATAAACTTCTCTCTAATACTTATTTTTAAATGCTGAGCTTTCACATCAACAAGAGTTTCATTTTCAGTACAGTGCCTCTTTGGTAAATATATGAGGGACTTTCAAGTGTTGTTAAGTTCTATGACACCAACAATGTTGATTCTAGATCTTAAAATCTGAGCGAAAAGCAATTAACTTTTACCACAAAGCTACATATCAAGTGGTACTTTTGGGTGATCAACATTTTCCTATAATATCTAGGGACATTAAACACTTTAATGATTGTAATATAAAAAATTTAATTATGTCTAGAAAAAAAGCTTTGCAATATACTTTCATGATTTATTTTCCCCTTTTCTGTAATTTAACTTTGCAAATTGTGGGCTTTCTAATTCCTACTAGTAGAAGTGCAGACTTAATATGGATAAATGTATAGGTTAAACAATCTAGTAATTAATTTATAACTTTTTCTAATTGGCCCTTTTTATATGGAGACAACTAATATAGACCTTGATCATAATCTATCGGGGCCGAGTTTGTTAAAAACATGCCACCGCGTATGTGTTTTTAAAGAATAATCTCCTGAAAAGGACTTTTCATATGATGTGCCTGCTTTCAAAATAGAAACTGGGACGTCTCCAGAAATTGACACATAAAATAGTCCACAAAAAAGAAAAAAATATTGGCACTGTGAAATAATGAAAAAGGATGAGGTTTCAGGACTAACCTTTGAAAACTTGGTGCTGCCCCTTACAAATTGACTAGGAAAAAAGTAGGAAGAAGGATATGAGGGGGCTTCTCAGCACTCTTTCCTAACATAATGTGACAGTTAGCTGTAATGATCAGCTCTACTATATAAGAGGTAACTATAAGTTAAAAATAAACTTTAATGTTTTGAAAAAAGGTGAAAGACACCTTCCACCAAAAACCCACCACAAGCACTTAAAATTGATAAGGAGCACTGTTGGTTGCTCCCCTGTATTCCTGAATGATAACTGAAAGCGTCAACATCAGGTGCCAAGAGCACCCTACACAGTGGTCTTATCAAAAAAATTTAGAGCACAAACGAGTTTTGGCCACTCCACAGGCCTTTTTCAATTTGAGAAACATGATAAGGTAAAAAAATTATTTTACCTTAAGAGATGTTTATTTCACTATGCAGGGTTCTCTATGGGAGTGGAGAATCTCATATTACAATATAAGGTCTAATATATATATATATATATATATATATATATATATATATATATATATATATATATATATATATACACAGTCCAAGTGTGTGCACTCTTACCAGCCGTCCACAACTGCCAGGGTGCCATAAAGCTTGGTAATACTATTTTGAAATAAGCACTCACTGGACTTTAGCCAATTGTGACAACAAGTATATTCTTTAATGTGACATTTCGGGACAGAAACAGTCCCTTCCTCTGACAAACAACAAGTGAACAAACCAAACCTTGTGTTACTCTTTGTAACCCTCCTCCTACTGTTCAGCCAATCATAGCTGTCCTAGTGTATATTCAATTAGTGACATCATCTGCCTGTGCTATACACATCGTTATAAAACTATCAAATATTGTTAAATACATAAAGTGAACTCATAAATAATAAAACAATGATATAAACAAATTAAACATCAAGGTTGATCCCCTCTGATTCCATCACAGCAGTTAGTATAAGAAAACTGTAAACAAACCCGATAAGCAAACAATAGGGAGCTGGCCAATAGGAAACTGACAACCTTGTCACCAAATCGGCCCATACACCTACGCTAATTTTTTATCTCAGATCTAAAACCAACTATAACAGTATAGAACCGCCTATGGAGGAGCACCAAAATTATCAGTACTCAAATTAGTACAGGCACCATATGGGACTCACCTCCCGTTATCACACAGCCACGTAAAAGTCTCAAAATCCATCACCTTCTCTGTGTTTGTGCTATCATTAGGTCATCATATATCAGTATTCTTTAGCATCCAACAAATAAGCCCATATACTTGGCATTAACCTTATATTTACATATAACTAAATAATAATTGAACCTAAAATAGCCCCCATAAGGAGGCACAAAACTAAACCTCCTGTCAGATTTGTGATACATGATAAGCCACCAACTGGGGCATATTAACACCAATGTTCATTTTATAGGCGGTTCTATACCCTTATAGTTGGTTTTAGATCTGAGATAAAAAATTAGCATAGGCTTATGGGCCGATTTGGTGGAACATATACTATACAACTTCTGAGTGTTGCTGTACTGGGTTGCCATAGTAACCTATGTCACACATAAGTGTTTTGCTGCAAGTGCGCTTTACAATCCTGCTTTTTATTATACTGCTTTGGTGTGTTGTTGTGCTGATTTGCCAGTGTAACTTTTGTTAAACATGATTATGTTGTTGTATGTGCAATTCGGCTATATACTATACAGCTTGTGAATGTTGTTGTGTTAGGTTGCCATGGTAACCACTGCCATTGATGAATACTTAGTTGTGAGTGCGCTTTACAAACTCGTTTTCCAAATTAGCCAAGTGCTACCATTTAGAGACCAGGATGATGTTTTTGTTTCTAATAGTGTTGACACATTGATGTAGTGAGATAGATTTGGGCCATTACAATGTACATTTCTACACGGGAGGCAGTGCTGCACGACCAGCTGCACACAATCATGGCGTGCTAAGCAGTGGTTACGGTAGACATATGGAAAAGATGTTGGTTACCTACTGAAGACACTTACATGCACCTAGATTACGAGTCTTGCGTTAGGGTTTAAAAGCAGCGTTGAGAGGTCCCAACGCTGCTTTTTAATGCCCGCTGGTATTACGAGTCTGGCAGGTACAGGTGTACCGCTAACTTTTTTCTGCGACTCGAGCATACCGCAAATACCCTTACGTCAATTGCGTATCCTATCTTTTCCATGGGATTTGCCTAATTCCAGTGTTACGAGTCTTGGAAAAAGTGAGCGGTACAGCCTCTCCTGTCAAGACTCCTACCGCATTTAAAAGTCAGTAGTTAAGAGTTTTATGGGCTAACGCCGTAACATAAAACTCTTAACTAAAGTGCTAAAAAGTACACTAACACCCATAAACTACATATTAACCCCTCAACCGAGGCCCCCCGGCACATCGCAAACAGTTAAATAAAAATTTTAACCCCTAATCTGCCGACCGGACATCGTCGCCACTGTAATAAATATATTAACCCCTAAGCCGCCGCACTCTCGCATCGCAAACACTAGTTTAATTTTATTAACCCCTAATCTGCCATCCCTAACATCACCGACACCTACCTACATTTATTAACCCCTAATCTGCCAACCCCAATGTCGCCGCCACTATGCTAAATTTATTAACCCCTAAACCTAAGTCTAACCCTAACCCCCCCTAACTTAAATATAATTTAAAATAATCAGAAAAAAATTACTACAATTAACTAAATAATTTCTATTTAAAACTAAATACTTACCTATAAAATAAACCCTAAGCTAGCTACAATATAACTAATAGTTACATTGTAGCTAGCTTAGGGTTTATTTTTATTTTGCAGGCGACTTTGTATTTACTTTAACTAGGTACAATAGTTATTAAATAGTTATTAACTATTTAATAACTTCCTAGTTAAAATAAGTACAAATTTACCTGTAAAATAAACCCTAACCTATGTTACAATTACACCTAACACTACACTATCATTAAATTAATTACCTAAACTAAGTACAATTAATTACAATTAAATAATACCAGCGTTGGTATTAAAACCCATAATACCAGCGTTGTCTTGAGTGAGCGGTGAGAAAAAAATGCTCATTAGCCCCGCACACACCATTACCGACAAAAACTCATAATCTAGGCGTTAGTGTTTTATAACGATATGTTTTATGCACAGGGGTAATGTGTTGTGACAGGCTGCACAAGCCCACCTAGGGGCGGTCATATAGAGTGACTGATGAACAAAGGTTACACCCCCTGTTGTATATAACACATAGAGACACCCAGCACTCACCAGCTAGCTCACAGCTAAGATAAAATCACAACTGGAAAGGTTAGTTACCGCATCTGGCCAAATGGGAAAAGCTCAGGAACCACATCAAGGTCCTTTCCACTGCCTGAGTCCCTAACACAGCCACACCATGCGAGCTTACAAAGCCAAACAAACTGAGAACAAAGAAGGGGTGCACAGGTGGATGTAATCACCCAGAGAAATACAAAACACGGAAGGGAACTGCACTCCAAGACCGGACCAGGTACACATCAAGTGACTCAGCAACATCCCAGCCCTGGGTGCTAAATAGCACTCCAAAAAAGCTGTGATGTCACCAGAGCTTCAGGCAGTTAACCTCAGTCCGGAATGGGTGCAAGAAACAAGGGGGATTACAAACAAATGTAATACAACACATAGAGACACCCAGCACTCACCAGCTAGCTCACAGCTAAGATAAAATCACAACTGGAAAGGTTAGTTACCGCATCTGGCCAAATGGGAAAAGCTCAGGCACCACGTCAAGGTCCTTTCCACTGCCTGAGTCCCTAACACAGCCACACCATGCAAGCTTACAAAGCCAAACAAACTGAGAACAAAAAAGGGGTGCACAGGTGGATGTAATCACCCAGAAAAATATAAAACACGGAAGGGAACTGCACTCCAATACCAGACCAGGTACACATCAAGTGACTCAGCAACATCCCAGCCCTGGGTGCTAGTTAACTCCCTGTGGCTCTGGTGACATCACAGCTTTTTTGGAGTGCTATTTAGCACCCAGGGCTGGGATGTTGCTGAGTCATAGTGTGATTTCCCTTCATGATGGTGAGGTTTTTGATCATCAGGCCCTTGGTATTGGTCTCACTCTGTATATATTAAATGATAAGATAAAAATTATTTTGAGTAAATATAGGGAGATAATCTAAGGAGGTCTGCTTTCCCTGCAGTTGATTGAATTTTGGTTTTCAATTAGCAGATAAAGTTATTTTATAAATGAAAATATACCTAAATAATCAGTGTCCCATGCATTTTAAACGCAACTGGTATAAAAAATAATTGTAAACACATTTTACAGTATACTGTACCTTTAATTTCTTTCTGTTTAACATCTGCCCATGTTTTACAAAGTTTTTTAATGCTGTAAATTCAATGTTTTTATCTTTGGATAACTGTCTAATTTTTTGGAAAATTATTTGATAGTTTCATAAGATTGTAATCTTTTTCTACAAACTTGTGGGGATGTCTAGCAAGACTTTAATTTTGTCATACATATGAAGAAAAGTTGTTTATAAACTTAAAAGATAGTGGTGTATTTACAATTTGATTATATTTTCAGAAATACATGAACACTATAAACAATCTATTTAAGTATTTAGTCATGTGTAGTTGGTCTTCTCTCAGCTTTATTCCATGGCCATATTTCTGATCCATTACCCTAAAGAATTAAAAAACACTAAACACTTTATTTGCACCAGAGTTGGTCTTATTAGTTGGTTGTAACCATAAAAGATGTGTGGTCAACACATGAAGAAAAGTGGTTCAACATTTTAAAAATCCAAAAAAACTAGTTTTGTAAAATCTCTACTGGTTTTTGTTTACTGTTCAAAGTAGGGTCAACTTTTCCATTATACGAAACATCAAAAGATGTAATGGTGCATTGTCAAAATAATGAAAAGAAATATTAGAATGTTATACATTTTTAATAGACAAGTAAATTATAGTTAAACTGACTTTTATCAGGCAAACAGCTGATGAGAGTATTGTATTCAAAGCACCTGCACGAACACCCTTTCCAATGCACAGGGCACTTTCTGTCCCACCTTCCAGTTGATTGTAATTCTTGTTGACAAAGATTTTTTATAGCCAGTACTACAGTTGTTACAATGTCAGTATAAGTGGTCATTTCAGAGGCAGAAGCAGCTATTTCAAAAAACAAAATATTGTAAAGGAGCTTTTTTTTAAAAAACAATTAAAACATTCCAACAGGTAAAATGGACATTTAGGAACATTTTAAAAATAGAACATTGTTATAGTATAATGTTTGTTTAGGGTTGATCATTTGTAAGTGATGAGAGATAACATGTTATTAGGACAAATTCATATGCATTTTTGCTAAATGGAGAATTTGAATAGGTTTTGTTTGGAGTTAGCCTAAATACTAATTAGCATAAGTGTAATGCTAATTTTTTGGAAGATAGACATGTTATGCATTCTTAACATTAATCTAGCCAGCAATAGTTTAACATATTATATAGTTTGTGGGGCATCCTGATCTTTCAATAACCTATCCAATGAGTCATGGAGTTTATTGCATTACATGTGATCACAAGGGGCTATGCAAATGTTTAGTTGGGCTTGAACAACTTGGTTGTGCATGGGAAAATCAGCTAAATATAACCTCTATTGTATAAATAATTATTTTAATGTCAGATATACAAAGGGTCAACTATTTCAGTAAGCCATTCTTTCAGGAATGATTCTTCAAGTGGGATGATTCAGTTGGAAAGTAGAAGGTTTAGAGGAATCTATTTTAATAATTTACTTGAACCGAAATATTCTCATTTATGGAACAACAATTAAATTACAGGCTTACTGTGTCAAAAAAAAATATATATATATATATATATATATATATATATATATATATATATATATATATATATATATATATACATACAGTATATGGATAGATGATAGACAGATAGATAGATATAGTGAAATATTTGAAGCCTTTACCTGAAAAATTGTATTGCTTTGTTTAGTTTTAGATATTATTATTATCATCATTATCATTATTACACACAGAAATGTTTTTTTATTTTTAAAATTACCTTTTTTCCTAGTTATGATAAAATGGACTTCAAGTAATCTGTTTTTACTTATACTTAAAAAAAATTATTTGCTCAACCTACACCATTAATTTTTTCCCCAAAAATCTATAATTTGTTGACAAGTTAGTGTTTAGATTAGTAGTTTTGCTAGAATGTCTATCTGCTATTCACATTTTATAATCTATCAAAATCCTGGTATTTAAACATTTTGGACAGGGGCCAATTTATGGTAATTGCCAATACTTTAAAAAAATCATAAAACCAGTTTACCAGATGTATCTTAATTGTGACCTGTGACTAGTGTTCCCTATAAGGCCAGTTTTGTTAGCATCCCAGCAGTGAACCAGTTAATAAAGGAACCACACCTTGCAATTTGCATTGTATAGTGTTTGATAATGGTTCTAGTTAACTGTTTTACTGCTGGGCTGCTTACAAAGCTGGTCTTAGAGGGAACACTGCGGGCTGTGACCTGTTTGCAGACGGCTTAAAATAGGCTTGTTATTTAATTTCATAATAAATGAAAATAGGGATATTTATTTTGTTTTCATTTCAAACTAATGCACTAATTAATTTTAAAGAAAACTAATATATACTAACAAAATTTATTAGTGTATGCTATTTTCCTTTAAATTAGCTTTAAAAGGTAAATTACTATTCCCGACCCTTATGCACATAGCCCAGAGCCGCGCTTATTGTATCGCCTGCAGTATCAGCCTGAAAGTGATACTTTTTTACCTGCAGTAAAGGAACATTTAATGAAAATGAATGTAAATGTTACAGAATATTTAGTATTTGTTGCTTTTTAATCTAAACGAATACTGAATAGTGCAACAGACGAATATGCTGAAAAACTAATTTTTCACAATATTTGTTCTGAAAGATTCGTACAGAACTAATTTTTTGGCTGCTGCACATAAATATAAAAAATAGCATTTTGCTCACTTTTATGAACATAAAGTTGTTAATAATTTAAACATTCTTGCCTTTTTAAAAATGGAGATAAGCTTTAGTTTATTAATATTTATAAAAATGTAAATATTATTTAGCTGGGTATCAAAATTCATTAATTATAAAATTCATAAATTATAAAAGATTACAATACATTGTAAATAATTCAAAACTATTCATTTTCTTCTGAGCTATCTTTCCGTTTCAGGATAGGAGATGTTTTTTAATATTACAAGACTTAGATACGAAGCTTCACAGTTCAGAGGTACTATGTACACAGGAAGAAGCAAACAAGCGGATGAAAATTCCATGTGTTATAGAATGGATTGAAAAACTATTAGCCGATGGGCCAAATGTGGTCCTCTTTGATAGTTTTGTGGCCTTGGCAAAAAGCAAAACAGCAGATAGAGGGTATTCTGCAGACTTACACAAATCATGCCATGTGCCACTGAACATTTTTAGTAAAAAATATAATATTTGTGTTTTTAGTATCCCTAAACTTATATACCGCCCTTAAGACATCTAAATATTGATCCTTGTGTTAGGAAGATGGTCATATCCATGTTATGATAGCATGAAAGATCTGTATATATATAAATACATTATATTCAAAAACTGTCTATAATCCATATGAAAAAGCAGCATTTAAACGTGTTAAAACTTGTATTGCCCAAATAAAGATTATGTAAAAACTGTTTAAACCCAAATTTAAACTTACTCATTGCACATTAACTTATAGGTAGTTCCAACTAATGTTCAGTTTGCAATTTTTTCATCAAATGGACATCAAATATCTATTAACCTTTGTGACACAAGGTCACAATTCAGAGGCTGGACGAAAGAAGATCTAATTTTCTGCAACGGAAATGTTTTTTTCACTGTAAGAGCAATACAATTGTGGAACTCATTACCAAAGGAGGTAGTGAATGCCAATACCATAGATACATTTAAAAAAATGGGTTGGATACATTTCTGGCTAGAAATAGAATTCATGGATATGACTGCTTGTGCTAATTGGGTCAACTTTTAATGGGATTAATTTAAGATAATTTGAGCTCAATGGATTTCTGTCTTTTTTCACCTCATCTACTATGTTACTATGTTAACCTTTGAGCATTAGTAGGGAGTGAATAACTGATACAACTATATTATCTTTCACTTGAGGGATATGAAAAACATTAGAGCATGCAATTTTAACAACTTTTGTATTTATTAACAAATGTGCTTTACTCTAATGGTATAATTTGTTGAAGAACCAGGGAGCTAGCTGAAAATATTGGATGAGCCAATGACAAGAGGCATATATATGCAGCTACCAATCAGCAGCTAGGTCTCAGTAGTGCATTACTGCTCTTGAGCTGCAGGTTTGCTGTTGTGCCATGTTCTTACCATTTGGTTATGATAGATTTGATGGTGCTCCTGGGGAAGGTAATTGGTTGCACCAGAGCTTTTTATGGGCTTCATAACAAAGGGGGTGAATACATACGCACATGCCAATTTTCTGTTTTCTATTTCTAAAAAATAGTTTTATATATATATATATATATATATTTTCTCATTTCCCTTCACCAACTTAGACTATAGTGTTCTTATCCATCATATAAAATTCAGATTAATAAAACATTGAGCTTAAGGCTGTAATGTAACAAAATAGGTAAAAAGCCAAGGGGTGAATATATATATTTCTTGGCAGGTTTGCTGTTGTGCCATGTTCTTTCCATTTGGTTATGATAGATTTGATGGTGCTCCTGGGGATCATCAAAGATTTGGATATTTTTTTATAACCTAACCCTGACTTGTACTTCTCAACAACATTGTGCCTTACTTGATTGGAGAGTTCCTTGGTCTTCATGGCAGTGTTTAGTTAGTGGTGCCTCTTGCTTAGGTGTTGCAGCCTCTGGGGCCTTTCAAAAAAGGTGTGTATATGTAATGACAGATCATGTGACACTTAGATTGCACACAGGTGGACATCATTTCACTAATGATGTGACTTCTGAAGGTAATTGGTTGCACCAGAGCTTTTTATGGGCTTCATAACAAAGGGGGTGAATACATACGCACATGCCAATTTTCTGTTTTCTATTTCTAAAAAATAGTTTTATGTATATATTTTTCTCATTTCACTTCACCAACTTAGACTATTGTGTTCTGATCCATCACATAAAATTCAGATTAATAAAACATTGAACTTAAGGCTGTAATGTAACAAAATAGGTAAAAAGTCAAGGGGGGTGAATACTTTTGCAAGGCATTGTATTTGTATATATGTATATAGATATATATATATATACAGTTCATATACAGTATTTATATATATATGTATACTTTAATAACATTTTAGGTATGTGGTCTGGGTACTGCGAGAGCTTCAGAGTTCAGAAAACTAGAACTAATGTATGTCAAATGAAGGAGCCTAAAACAAAATCTGATAGAACTTTTTTTACTTGAATTTAACTGACAAATCTACTGGGCAAACTTTGCAAGTTAAACCCTGGAGCAAAATGTTTTATTCATAAGTAATGAATTTTTTTATAATCAAATAAAAATGAAAAACAATAAAACTGATATATACCGTAAAATGATGATGAACCAATAAACCCACCAGGCAGCTAAATTGTAGAAAAAGAAAATGACTTTGTGTAACAAATTGTTGTGTGAAACCATTTTTAATATTATGTTTGTCCTTTTTTAATTATCATGTTTTGCATAATAGATACTTGAATTTAAAATAGTACTAATTGCAACTGTACGTACTAAAATGACCTACTGCGGGTTTTTGTCGAACATATATACGAGCAAATGTTGTTGTTTTTTCCCTGCAGAACGGAACTTACTGATTTTCAATACAAACTGAGATATCAATTATGTGCGGCATCAAAGGAAGCAGCAATTTGAGAAAAATAGATTTCCAACTTTGTGTTATCTGCTTTGGTATATTGCTACAGTTTTAATAAAATGTTTCTTAATAAACTTGTTTTTGCTTTCTTGGAAGAGTTCCTATTTTATGAGTATCTGTAACTGCTTATACAATCTGCGACTCTCTGTATGCTTCCATAGACTAGTTAGGCCGTTGTCATGTTATAGTACTTAACCTCAAAGTCAAATAAATTCATCCACAGCTATTCTCTTAAAGAGCCTTTAAAGAAGAAAAAAAAAAGGTGTCCTTATTTGTTAGAGCTACTTGTATAACTGGATAGTGCAATTAGGCTGTTGATTGGCAGTTTCTGCGTGGGTATTTAGGTGCTACACAACAGGGGTATAATTCCCAATACCGTAAGAGTTAAAGGGACACTGAACCCAAATTTTTTCTTTTGTGATTCAGATAGAGCATGGAATTGTAAGCAACTTTCTAATTTACTCCTATTATCAAATATTCTTCATTCTCTTGGAATCTTTATTTGAAATGCAAGAATGTAAGTTTAGATGTCGGCCCATTTTTGGTGAACAACCTAGGTTGTTCTTGCTGATTGGTGGATAAATTCATTCACCAATCAAAAACTGCTGTCCAGAGTTCAGAACCAAAAAAAAGCTTAGATGCCTTCTTTTTTATAAAAAGATAGCAAGAGAACGAAGAAACATTGATAATAGGAGTAAATTAGAAAGTTGCTTAAAATTGCATGCTCTATCTGAATCATGAAAGAAAAAATTTGGGTTCAATGTCCCTTTAATAAAATTAATATACATGTGAAAACGGAAAGCCTACAAAAGTAAAACATCTTTTTATATGCTTTCCATTTTCACATCTATGTTAATTCTATTAACTCTCACGGTAATGTGAATTATTCCACTAGTGAATAACACTTAATTAATACTTATTAATGGCAGACAAGAAAGAGCGAGAAAGATCAATACCTCAGTATCTTGGAATATACAGACCAATCGATAATTTCAAGTCACCAGCACAGCTGCTCATGAGTCGCCGTCTGAGACCCATGTTTCCAACTACCAACCATCAACTTCTTCTCAAAATTGTCCATTACAAGGAAGTCAGAACCTGAAGGCTACACAGTCACCAGCTTCAGAGGAGCTACTACAATATCAGCAAGGCCATTATCACAACTCGCTAAAGGGCAGACAGTTTGTGTGCAGGAACATGGTACAGAGACTTCCTGAACCTTCCTGGACCTATAACCATTCAAACGTATACACAAACGGCTCCCATTACCTGCTGTAGAACTTTGTTTATGAACTTCTACCTGAAGCTCCCCAGTCAGGTAGATCCATTTGGCATTGTTTTACATATATGGGGCGCCATGTACTAAAGCGCGGGCGTACAGCTTCTTAACTCGCGAAGCTGTCCGCCCGCCTCCGCTACACACGGGCAGCGGATCTATTGATCCGCTTGCCCGTATGTACCATTACACACTCATCGGAGTGTGTAATGCCCGCCCCTTCAATTGCGCGACCAATCACGCGACTGAAGGGGCTGTCAATCACAGAGAGCGAGCGTGCTCTCTGTGACTTTGCTTCGCCAACTAAGAGGTGGCGTAGGCTGTAGGAAGCAGTGGTCTAATGACCGCTGCTTCTTACATTGCGGGAAGCAGCCTCGCATATGCGAACCTGCCCCGCAAAGGCTCCGGAGCAGCTTTCGCTGCTTAGTACATGGAGCCCATGCTATATGTTTTTGCTTTAACCTGTTTTACCCATACAGGACAATATTTAGTTTTCATGCTTTTCTCACTTAAATTTATTTAAAAAAAAAAAAAGGAAGGGAGATGTAATATTTACATATATATGTTCCAACCAACCACATATTGTGTCATAACCTTTACCTTATCTAGTTTCAGTTGGATTTCTGCAACTGCTCTGTGAGCAACAGGTTTTTACTCACCTCTGCTGTTTTTAGTAAACCAACACTTGTTTTACCATGCAACTGACATCCAAGCTTTATTGGTACATATGCTTCAACAGCACGATGACATTAGAATGACTTATAAAATGAGGCACATAAGACCATGAACACTATATTTCTGTTCTTTTATTGTTTTCTGCACACATTGTTTTACAGGCAAAGATGTCTATCAGACTCTAACAACTAAACATAGAACTTCTCCAAGTGTATGAGATATGATAACACTGAAGTTTTATAAGTAAAATACTATATGCTGCAGCAAACAGCCCTACCATATAGTGCTCAATACACATGCATGCTTGTTTATCTAGATAAACTTTTCAACAAAGGGTAGAAAGAGAACAAAATAAATTTGATACTAGAAGTCAATTGAAAAGTCTCTTAAAACTGCATGTTCGTTCTGAATCATGAAAGTTTAATTTTGACTTTTAAGTCTCTCTAACATGATACAATTTATAATCTATACAAACAAAATGGTTCATTGTATGCACTATAACAAAAAAAAAATCTAATGAAAATTGGCAAAATATTAAATATACTGACAATGTATATAAAGCATTGACTTTTTAGAAAACAAAATAGGAAAATGATCTTACATCAAATAGTATATTGTTAATAACTTGCTAAGATTGGTTTCTCATACATGACTGAATATTTTCCCAATTTTCATTACTAATACTCTGATCCATAGCATGTCATGCTGATCGCAGAGACTATTGTTTTTTCTTATTTATTCTTCAATTTATGACAGTAGCTATTTGACTCAAGGTGATTTAATCACATTTTAATTTATCCATCAATTAATTAATCAATATTCTTCATGAACAAATTGAGTAATTAAATTGCCTATTAAATCTATTGAGTGTTTTGTTAAAGCATTTTTAACCAGCAGTAACCAAGATAAGCTGAATATCATTATTGATTACATCTTGAGATTATTTATATTTGAATTATAACACAAACTAAATTAATGGATAATTACAATTAAAGAAACCCATGGTTCCATTCAATATGACAATTTTTAATCAACTCAATAATACAATATAAAATGTTTTTAATTTATAGAAAGTCATTTAAATTTAATTTGAAAGAATACACAAAGTCTTGATCCAGAACAAAAGAAAATGTGAAAATAATTTTGAATGATTTCCAGACATAAATTGCATCCATTCCATCTATCTATATCCTAAGCAAAATATATGAGCCATTGTTTAAATCTTAGATTTATTATCTAACCCCTTCTCCAGAATTATGATTTGAGAGGTTATTGAATACTGCATTGCAAAATGTATGTATAAAACATAAACTATTTAAAGCATTTTCAAAATGTCACTTTATAACAGTTCAGGTACATACCCTCTGATGATATTTTTTTTTTTTTTTTGCTGTGTCCAATCTGAGAGGCAGAGAAAGTAGCAAAAAAAAAAACAAGCTGCCAGTACCTAAGATGGTGGACACTAGTTAGAGGGGGGAGCGTTGGAGAGCTATTTGGGAGGGATCAGGGAAGTTGGAGGGTAAGGGGGATCCTACACTGCAGAAAATAGAAAACAAATTAATAATAATATTAAAATTTAAAAGTTACTTTAAATCTTCATATTGACAGACCGTCTGCCAGTACCTAAGATGGTGGTGACAAGTGGGGAGGGGAGGGAGGGAAGAGAGCTGTTTGGGAGGGATCAGGTAGGGATCAGGGTGGGAAGTGTCAGGTGGGAGAGTAATCTCTACACTAAAGACAAAAATAACCTTACAAGCTACCTGATTAATCCCTTCACTGCCAGGAATTTCAGACGTGTGGTTCGCAGCTGCAATTAGCAGCCTTCTAATTACCAAAAGGCAATAGAAAAGCCATGCATTTATGCAATTTATAAACAAAGGGGATCTCATTTGTGTTGTGATCTGACAAGCAATATGTAAATATTTTCAGTGAGAAACTCAAAGTATGTGAAAAAGTTATCCATTTTATTATATATGATTGCATTTGGCGGTGAAATGGGGGCATGATATATACCAAAATGGGCCTAGAGCAATACTTTGGGTTGTCTACTTAAAATAAAATATTTACGCCTAGATTTGGAGTTTTGTCGGTAAAGACTTGTGGTGCTAACGAGCCTTTTTTTCCAGTGCACCCTTAAGTCAACCCTCAATACCAGCGTTGCTTATGGTAGCGGTAAGCTGGAAAAACGTGTTCACGCACGATTTCCCCATAGGTTACAATGGGGCTGAGCTGGCTGAAAAAAAACCTAACACCTGCAAAAAAGCAGCGTTCAGCTCCTAACGCAGCCCCATTGTTTCCTATAGGGAAACACTTTCTAAGTCTACACCTAACACCCTAACATGAACCCCGAGTCTAAACACCCCTAACCATACACGTATTAACCCCTAATCTGCCGCCCCCGCTATTGCTGACACCTACATTATATTATTAACCCCTAATCTGCCGCTCCGGACACCGCCCCCATCTACATTATAGCTATGAACCCCTAATCTGCTGTCCCTAACATCGCCGACACCTATATTATATTTATTAATCCCTAATCTGTCCCCCCCAATGTCGCTGCCACCTACCTACACTTATTAACCCCTAATCTGCCAACCGGACATCGCCGCCACTATAATAAATGTATTAACCCCTAAACCGCCGCACTCCCTCCTCGCAAACACTATAATACATTTTATTAACCCCTAATCTGCCCTCCCTAACATCGCAGCCACCTACCTAAAATTATTAACCCCTAATCTGCCGTCCCCAACATCGCTGCTACTATAATAAAGTTATTAACCCCTAAACCTAAGTCTAACCCTAACACCCCCTAAGTTAAATATAATTTAAATAAAACAAAATAAAATTACTATAATTAAAGAAATTATTCCTATTTAAAACTAAATACTTACCTATAAAATAAACCCTAATATAGCTGCAATATAACTAATAATTACATTGTAGCTATTTTAGGATTTATATTTATTTTACAGGCAACTTTTTATTTATTTTAAATAGGTACAATAGCTATTAAATAGTTAATAACTATTTAATAGCTACCTTGTAAAAAATAATTACAAAATTACCTGTAAAATAAATCCTAACCTAAGTTACAAATACACCTAACACTACACTATCAATAAATAAATTAAATTTATTACCTACAATTATCTAAACTAAAATACAATTAAATAAACTAAACTATAGTACAAAAAACCCCACTAAATTACAAAAAATAAAAAAATATTAGAAGAATTTGAATCTAATTACACCAAATCTAAGCCCCCTAATAAAATAAAAAAGCCCCCCAAAATAATAAAATTCCCTACCCTATACTAAATTACAAAAGTAATCAGCTCTTTTACCTTAAAAGGGCTTTTTGCGGGGCATTGCCCCAAAGTAATCAGCTCTTTTGCCTGTAAAAAAAAAAATACACGATCCCCCCAACATTACAACCCACCACCCACACACCCCTATTCTAAAATCCCCCCTTAAAAAAAAACTAACACTACCCCATTGAAGATCACCCTACCTTGAGCCGTGTTCACCCAGCCGGGCACCACTGGTCATCTGATCCGTCCAGAAGTCTTCATCCGATGGGGCAGAAGAGGACATCCGGACTGGGAGAAGGCTTCATCCAAGCGGCATCTTCTATCTTCATCCATCCGGCGCGGAGCGGATCCATCTTCAAGACATCCGACGCGGAGCATCCTCTTCTTTCCATGGCCGACGACTGAATGAAGGTTCCTTTAAATGACGTCATCCAAGATGGCGTCCCTCGAATTCCGATTGGCTGATAGGATTTTATCAGCCAATCGGAATTAAGGTAGAAAAAAATCCGATTGGTTGATGCTATATAGACAATCAGATTGAACTTCAATCCGATTGGCTGATAGCATCAACCAATCGGATTTTTCCTACCTTAATTCTGATTGGCTGATAGAATCCTATCAGCTAATCGGAATTCGAGGGACGCCATCTTGGATGATGTAATTTAAAGGAACCTTCATTCAGTCGTCGGCCGTGGAAAGAAGAGGATGCTCCGCGTCGGATGTCTTGAAGATGGACCCGCTCAGCGCCAGATGGATGAAGATAGAAGATGACGCTTGGATGAAGCCTTCTCCTGGTCCGGATGTCCTCTGCTGTCCCATCGGATGAAGACTTCTGGACGGATCGGATGACCAGTGGTGCCCGGCTGGGTGAACACAGCTCAAGGTAGGGTGATCTACAATGGGGTAGTGTTAGTATTTTTAAGGGGGGATCGGGTGGGTTTTAGAGTAGGGGTGTGTGGGTGGTGGGTTGTAATGTTGGGGGGGTCTTGTATTTTTTTTTTACAGGTAAAAGAGCTGATTACTTTGGGCAATGCCCCGCAAAAAGCCCTTTTAAGGGCTGGTAAAAGAGCTGATTACTTTTGTAATTTAGTATAGGGTAGGGAATTTTATTATTTTGGGGGGCTTTTTTATTTTATTAGGGGGCTTAGATTAGTTGTAATTTAGTGTTTGGGTTTTTTTGTACTATAGTTTAGTTTATTTAATTGTATTTTAGTTTAGATAATTGTAGCCTAGGTAATTTATTTAATTAATTTATTGATAGTGTAGTGTTAGGTGTATTTGTAACTTAGGTTAGGATTTATTTTACAGGTATTTTTGTAATTATTTTAACTAGGTAGCTATTAAATAGTTATGAACTATTTAATAGCTATTGTACCTATTTAAAATAAATACAAAGTTGCCTGTAAAATAAACATAAATCCTAAAATAGCTACAATGTAATTATTAGTTATATTGTAGCTATATTAAGGTTTATTTTATAGGTAAATATTTAGTTTTAAATAGGAATAATTTATTTAATTATAGTAATTTTATTTTGTTTTATTTCAATTATATTTAACTTAGGGGGGTGTTAGGGTTAGGGTTAGACTTAGGTTTAGGGGTTAATAACTTTATTATAGTAGCGGCGACATTTGGGTCGGCAGATTAGGGGTTAATAAGTTTAAGTAGGTGGTGGCGACGTTGTGGGGGACGGATTAGGGGTTAATAAATATAATATAGGTGTCGGCGATATTAGGGACAGCAGATTAGGGGTTCATAGCTATAATGTAGGTGGCGGCGGTGTCCGGTCGGCAGATTAGGGGTTAAATCATTTTATTATAGGGTTTGCAATGTGGGGGGCCTCAGTTTAGGGGTTCATAGGTAGTATATGGGTGTTAGTGTACTTTGTAGCACTGTAGTAAAGAGCTTTATGTTCCGGCGTTAGCCCATAAAACTCTTAACTACTGACTTTTTTATGCGGTAGGAGTCTTGGAGGTAGAGGCTGTACCGCTCACTTTCTCCAAGATTCATAATACCGGCATTAGGCAAATCCCATTAAAAAGATTGGATACGCAATTGATGTAAGGGGATTTGCGGTAGCCTCGAATCGTGAAAAAAAAGTGAGCGGTACACCTGTACCTGCCAAACTCTTAATACCAGCGGGCGTTAAAAAGCAGAGTTAGAACCCCTTAACTCTCAGAGTCATCTACAACTCGTTTCCCGATGATCCATCAACTTTACAAGCCAGCATCTTAATCAAGCGCTTTAAACGCACATTGCAGTAGGCCGCAACCATCCACGCGGCTATCTTCAGACCTCATGGCAAACTCTGCACTGTAGTTATTAAAAATGTATATCTAGATTATTAATTTTAAACCACTAAATATATAATTATATGTAAAAACCAACTTAACCATTACAATTAAGTTAAGTGAAATAAACACTGTTAAAGGGTCTCCATTGTTTCCAAAGAATTTATTAGGAATCAATATATGTTAATAATAAGATAAATATTTACAGGTATATATATACACATCTATTTTACAGCAAAACAGTCCAAATAATTAATATAGGGCAACTCTACCACAACCCCAATTTGTGCAACACTGCTAAAATAATCACACAATTTTATCCCAGAAATACTTCATATTCTCTAATGTGTCCAACATCATCCATCTTTTCAGCAGGAGCAGGATAAGACAGAGAGTAAGAAAGAAAGTGTTTCCCAATGTTATTCTCACTTCAAAGGGCTTTTGGCCTATTACATGCCAGTCAAGGCTAATGGGAGTGTCTTTAATTAAACACCTAGCTCAGACAAGGTGTATCTGGGGGGAAGGGATTTTAAGACCAGCTATGTGAATATGCCAGGGATAAAATCTGTGAGCTATTTCACCACACGCACCATGACTCCTATCATTGCCGCCTCACCTACAGACCACATCGAAGCAGGGGAGAACGGATATCACGGGCCACACTATCGACCGAGATTATAGAGCGCCCACAGTAGCCAGGACCTACCTTTTTTGCCTAATGCTGATACCTCTGACATTTAACCCTGCTTGTCATAGCAAACTGCCAAACCTACTGCTACTACTATGCCAGACTATACCTCTCAGGAAGAAGACTTACAACTTTCTGCATCTATATTAAATAATCTACCATCCAAACAAGATTGCTGATATTGTACGCACATGTATTAGAGAGGAACTGGCAGAAATGAAGCAAGATATCCATACTCTTGGCTTCCAAGTAGAATCACTAGAAAATAACCAAGATGCAATAAAGGAGGACATTCAACAATTAACAGATCAAGTAACCACACAGCAAGACATGATAACCAAACTCCAAAATAAATTGGAAGATCTGGAAAATCGCAGTAGGGAAAAGAACATGAGAATCAGAAGGGTGCCTGAGTCCATACTACCCAATGAGTTTCCAGTATATCTGCAAGCTTTCCAACACCTGAGATACACAACATCAAAAAAGGACATACTGTGGGTTAGAGCACATAGAACTCTTAGACCCAAACCACAAGACATGGCCCCTCCAAGAGACATTGTCATACGATATCGAAAAAGATATGCTATTAGCCCAGTCGAGAATAAAAACAGCCTATTTGATTCAGAGGTAATAAACTATAGTTTCACCAAGACCTCTCCTTCTAAAACCCAGCAGAGACGAAAATAATTCTCTCCACTCACTAGCTTTGATGAGGAACAAGAAAATACCATATAGATGGGGTTTCCCCACTCATCTCTGGATAATCCGGAATAACACCAGATTCATCTGTAAAACCCTAGACAACATCCTTTTGCGCATAGATTGGTAAAGACTTACCCACAGACTCCTTTTCACCCACCCATGTTGAGACGCCAAAAGTGAGGAAACCTAAAGACATTACAGCACTCTAAAAAAAACAGGACACATGAAACTTCCTCTCCTATGAGAACAATCCCTAACCCTAGTGCATCGCCATGCTCAACCTAATTATGTGACAGTCCCCAGCAACTGTCATGAGATTGACTTTTCTGTACCCAACCTACAGAAGAGCGAGTATTAAGCACTTTCTATTTGTTTGATGTTCAATAATGTTTGGTTCAGTTTTGGTTAATAATCTAGCAATATTATGTATTCATATGTGAAATACCATGATATATCCCTGTAAAGGCCAATCCTTTAACGCTGGCATTTTATACCTGATGGCCAGGGTTTACTTTCACTATATATATATATATATATTTATATCTCACACATGGCTAGTCGTGGTCCTACCCCCTTTTCAACTCTCATTATGCCCTATGTTAGGAAGAGAGACTTCCTAACCTAGAAAAACAGTTATTGTTTTCTATGTTTATATATTATTCAATAATTTTTATTTTAGGTTTTCAGAATGTTCCACCAACTGATAAAGATGACACTTCATGCAATCATATTTACACAAATGCAAATGCTCTACCACCACTATTGCAAACATTAGACAGACCTTCCTTGACCCTTATGAATGGCCCACCCTGACCGAGAGAAGCTTCAACAGCTTACCCTCCTAACCCAAAATGTTAAAGGCTTACATTATTATAAAAGATCAAAAGCATTTCTCGATTTCCAAAAAAGAAAAATAGACATCCTCTTTATTCAAGAAACTCACTTCAAGAGCAATAAAGAACCAAAATATTTCGGAAACACATACACTACCCACTTTAAAAGCTCAGGAACTGAGAAAAAAGAGGAGTTACCATACTGCTCAATAAAACCCTTCCATTTACCCTACTACAAACCACTAAGGATACTGAAGGACGATTACTTGGCCTTGTTGGCCTCCTTTACGGATGCCCAATCACCTTAATTAATATATACGCTCCAAACGCAGAACAAAATTCCTTTTTCAAAAACTTGTTCAACAGAATACTAGATATGGCAAAAGGCTCTGTCTTTCTTGCAGGTTATTTCAACACCCCTTTACAACCTCACCTAGATAGCTCCAAGCCTAAAATTCAAGGCCCTAAAAAGGTCACATCAACTTTATGGAGAGACTTGAAATATTTAAATCTATGACAAATGGCACTTTACCCACCCTAATACGCAAGATTACACATTCTTTTCCCACCCTGATAAAACACACAGTAGAATCGAAAATATCTTCACTAATCAATTGGGCCTATCATTCATAAATAGATCTGAAATCTCCCCCACAGCCTGGTCAGACCACTTCGCAGTAAAGCTTAAATTCACCTGGCACAACACCCCTACAACCCCATATCTATGGACTTATGATGATACCCTTTTTGATAACCCTACCACAATAATGATTCTCATCAACACCCTTACAGAATTTTTCCAGCTCAATTCCAACTCAGTCGACAACAAATACACACTCTGGTAAGCACATAAATGTGTCTTAAAGGAAGAGTTTATAAAATTAAAAGCCCAACGCCAAAAAACACATTGTGAAACATATAAAACACTTACTGACACATGTACCCACCTATACTATGTCCACAAATGAAACCACACTGACCCATTTATCACTGCTGATCTGCAAAAAGCAAGAGAGGAACTAGATCACCTACTACACATAGAACATCAAACCTTATCCCGTAAAACCAACAGTATGTTTTACTTTGAGAGCAATAGAATGACAAACTACTAACTAGGACTTAAAAAAAGAAATGCTTTAAATCTTATATATATGATATCCAACAACCTAACGGAAACACCCTCAAAACCACGCACAATATCCTCCATTCCTTCCAGGAATAATACACTACGCTATATAACCTGCACAAGGAAAGCCACACACATGCCCATCAAACCAATATGTCCTCATACATTAACACATATCAGCTACCCAATTTAAAGGGACATTAAACAAAAAAAAATATTTTGTGATTCAGATAGAAAATACAATTTTAAACAACATTCTTATTTTATTCTATTATCTAATTTGCTTCATTCTTTAGATATCTTTTGTTAAAGAAATAGCAATTACATGAGTGAGACAAGAGGCATCTATGTGCAGCCACCTATCAGAAGCTACTGAGCCTATCTAGATATGCTTTTCAGGAAAGAATATCAAGAGAATGAAGCAAATTAGATAATAGCAGTAAATTAGAAAGTTGTTTAAAATGGTATTCTCCATCTGAATCATGAGAGAAAAAAATGGGTTTAATGTCCCTTTAACAACAGAACAGATACAAACCTTAAATAATCCTATCTCTTTTCAAGAAACACTAGCTGCAATTAAAACATAAAAACATGGGGAAATCCCTGGCGCAGACAGGTACTCATCCAAATACTATCAGGCATTCTCCACAATCCTATACCCACATCTTACAACAATATTTAATGAAGCAAACACTAACAACCCTTTCTCAGCCTCTATGCTTGAAGCCCAAGTAGTGGCCATTCCCAAACCTGGCAAACCACCCACAACACCTGCAAATTTCTGCCCAATTTCCCTACTAAATGTAGATATCAAACTATATGCAAAAATCCTAGCTACCCGTATCAAAACAGTTCTACCTACATTAATTCACAGAAATCAAACAGGCTTTACACCACATAGGGAAGCAAGGGATAACACTACTAAGATTATGGAATTCGCTACTCAACATCAGCTTCCCTCTGCGTTCATCTCAATCTCCATCAAATTAAATGGATTACTGTCACAACCCTTTCATATCTCAAATGAATAAGACAAGGCTGCCCCCTCTCCCCTATACTATTTGTCCTTGATATGGCAATCCTTACAATCACCATTATGGGAATCCTAATTAACGATAATGACTACAAGATCACACTATATGCAGACGACATCTTTTTGACACTTACCAACCCCAAAACCTCAATCCCCCCCTTAATGCAAACGTTACCTACATACGGCCTGTATTCAGATTTCAAAATCAACATTGCTAAATATGAACTACTAAGCATAGCCATGAATGCCAATGATTTGCACATGATACAACACCAATTTAGTTTAGGGTCAAACCCAAGGCTCTTAAATATCACCACATCTATCATCAATAACCGACCTAAACCACACAGCAATAAAAAATAACATCCAAAACACACTATGAACAAGGAGTGCAAAGCCTCTCTCATGGTTCAAAAGGATTAATGCGTTAAAAATTATGATACTACCTAAGCTACTATATCTTTTTCAAGCTCTCCCAATAGCCCTTTCAGACTCACTAATTACCTATTTAGTAATTTAATCCAGGGCTTTATGCACATACAATTATGCATTGAGATGTGTCTGTTTGGATACACTTAATATGTTTTAGCAAATGATTATATATCGTTTTTTTATTCTGTGAAGTGTTTGTTTTTCCATCTTACTAATACATATAAGATCATTAGCCTTATTTGATAGATGTTTTTTCTGTAATGTCATTTGCCTATGTTTTGACAGGTGATCGGTATTCTTTTTGGCTGTGTGATTGACAGATTTCTTCAGGCCCCCTTAGTAGACGCATCAGCGTTGCACACTGATGACGTCATAGGTCCTTGACACTGCATGCGGGCCCCGATTGCGGTTCAGCGTTTGGAGACTTCACTAATGGGTATTTAAGGTGATGGTTTAACTATGTTGTTATATAGCTCTGTATTTATTTTCTTGCTATATCTGGCATTTGACAAAGGGAACGCAATGTTCTTGAAACGTTATGCTTTTTAATGGATTGAATTAAATGTTAACTTTTATTACTAATACCAGTGAGTGCCTTTGTTTACCATTGTTATACTTGGATATTCTCTTTGAAGTGCACCCTGGGAGCTGATGGATCTTTGGTATATGGAGTGCCTATTCTATTGACTTTGCCATATATATATATATATATATATATATATATATAGTATGGTGCAAAAGTCTTAGGCCACCATTAGATTTGTTGTTTTAGCAATATAATGACCATATATAATTATTTCTCTTTATTAGAATCCAACCAGAAAATACAATATATATGTATGCAGTATTCAAAAAACAGAAAAAGGGGGGCATGTCTACATTGACCATGATAAGTCGCTTTTATCTGTGGCTCTGGAAGTGATACAAATATTCCACCAAATATCATCCAAATCCTACAGAATTTTTCATTAACAAATCTTTCAGCGTTTTCTAACCCCAAGCTGAGCAGATACATATAAGTATAACTGGGTTCATCTTCCAGAGCAGACCTAAGTGGAAGAGATATCAGAAGAAAGCCTACTACAAATACTAACACTCCCCCCTGGACGAGAGATAGGTACTTGGCCTCTGCGTCCCTTTGGGGGGGGGATGCGGCCAATCCCCTGGAGTGCTGTCCAGGCTTCCCTTGTCACTTAGTGTCGGAACTGATAGTATCCCCTGAAGAGTTGTGGTTTGAAGATGATACAAGCCAGATTGGAACCAACATCCCAGTGATCTTTTATTACAGTTCTATACTTGAGATGACATACCTAGCTACAGAACTTTTGACATATCTTCGATTAGCTAGACATGGGAACACTTTTACTCTCAAAACTTTACAATCTGAAATGGGGCTGATCTGATCCAGAACTATATGAACACTTCAAATTCTTCTATTTCAACTGGAGTGGGGTGAGGCCCTTACTTTCTCAGTAATGCAGAGATGTAAAATATACTTTTTTGCAACATCGCTAATTCAGACATTAGGTTTAACCCAGTTTATAATTACGTTGTTTCCAAGTAAATGTTTCTTTTCTTTAACTTTGGTCTTCAGTTTGTCACACATTTAATATATTATTATACATTATTTTGAAGTCACCATAGAAATTGTTGAATGCTTACAGTATGTCTGCCCTCCCTATAGTATCTACTCTGGTAATAATCTAATGTAACCTGCAAATTTACTTAGCTACCCTCCTCTCTCCCAAGTCAGGAACATAGATCCCTATACTAGCTTTTGTGCACTCTACTAGCATGTAACATTAACCTGGTATGCTTTACCAAGGGAGACCTACCCACAAACTTTAGAGAGAGTAATCAATGTAGCCTAAACTGTTATCACATGAGAAGGTTATAGTCATAATACTTTAGAATAGGCTATCTTTGAACCTGAACTGAACCTTTTACATCAGTCCCACATTTAACATTTATTACCTCATTAACATGATTAAGTTGCCAACATTATACAACGGCACTATAGTAGGGGTATTCTCTCACTCTATTGTCTCCCACACATAGCACCAACACTTGATCGTAACTATATGTGAGTTCTATAAACCAACCTTAGCAATAACAGATCACAGTGTGAGCTATAGGGTGTTGACAAACAAGATTTCTAAATGATAAGTAGTCCTTCCTTCTAAGATAGAATAGTTATCCCTATTTTGTGTATTGAGGTCAATTTTAACTATACTACATCATTTTGAGCGGTGTTTACCCGCTTATATACCTTACTTAGATAAGTTAGAAGATCAAGCTTTATTCCTATAACTTACTATTATACTAGATCTACCGGTGGTTACCAAGATAGACACATCATGCTTTACTAGATGACCCATAAGAGGTCAGTGTACTAACCACTCATATGCTATTATTATTGTTATAAAAGAGGTTTCTAAAATATGTCATTTCATGAGTCACATAACCATTTATCACCAGTTTATGTAGTAGTTTGTTGTACTGCAAACCTGACTTTTGTAATATGACTTTCACTATTGGTTGGAATCTGTGCAAAACTGTAATAAAAGAATATTAAAAAATGCTAAAGTGGTACGTATTTAGTGTGACCCCTTACATTTGAGCAATAATGTCTACCAAAACTTTAAAGTAAACTGGCTTCCCCTATCAGTGATGATGGTTTTAGGTAAACCATGAAGTTTTACGATTTGTGAGAAAAAAGCTTTTGCTGTTTCTAAAGCACTTGGTAGGTGCCTGAGGGGAATAAAGTGTGCCAGTCTAGTTAGGTGGTCAATTACAACCATAATAGTGTTACATTGTTGAGAGGGAGGTAGTTCGACAATGAAATCCATGGAGATTACTGTCAAAGGGGTTTCTGGTATTGGAAGTGGTGTAAGTAAACCAAACGTTTTTATTTACGCTCAGATTTGTTCCTGGCACAGGAGTAAAGTTTAATAGTTTTTTATCTTAAACACTTGCTACTGTATATTATTTGGATCTCTATTGGTCAACTGGACCTTTGCTGATTGCCTCCTGTGGAAGCCTTGCCATAGTCTGTTGGGTGACTGTATTGATCCCTTCCTGTCTGAATAGCATCAATGGAGATGCATTACCTTTTGTGAGTATATATCTTACCACATATACTACTGCTCATTGGTGTAAGACTGTACTAGGCCATATAGGCACCTTTGTGTCTTTTTGTATTTTACAACAGATTATCCATCTTTACCCCAAGAGGTCGGTCTGCTGGGTGACTGTTATAGATCCCAGACTGCTCCCATTGCACTAACTGGAGTGCTCCCAAGATTGTGAGTTTAATTTAACACAACCTGATCGTTTAATCTTTGTGGATCAAACAATATTGGGCCATGTGGCGCATCTGTCTCTTCTCTCGTTTATAGATTACCCTCTTGGATCCAGGCCGGGTCCTCTACAGATTGCTGCCTAAACATCTCCTTATTTCACCATCCAAAAGACTTTATATTATAGTTTCTCAATTTTTATTGCATTTTTGTCTTAAATATATGATAACTAGTATATTATGTGATAATATTTTATACTTCACACATTGCGTATCTTTGGTGTACACTATATATATTATATACATCATAAAGTCCATTGAGTGCTATTTTTTTATTCCACCCTTAATATATCTATCAAATATATCTATCAAATTATCTAGGGCGCCCCCTATTCTTATAGACATAAAGGAATATTAGGTGTAAGTGAATTTATATTTAAATTCTTACCCCATTTTCGTCTGCCTAGGATTGGGCAACTGGAAACCAGATGATCTTTACTTGCACAGTATAGACATAGATTTGCCATGCGGCGTCTGGATTTTTCTTCCTGTGACAGTGGGCCTTTAATTGTGCCAATCTCCATAGGAGTGTAGCTTGAAATAGGTTTTTCTGAAAAAGAAGTTGTAGGTTTTCTTGTGTTAGGTTCAGATGAAAGTCGTTCTGCTTTTCTTTCACAAATCCTTTGATCACGTTTAATACTTAATTTAATTAATTCTACTAAGGTATTTGGTAACTCTATTCGTGATAATTCATCCTTTAAAGTCTCAGCGAAACCTAACCTAAATTGCGGCTAGATTGCAAGTTTTGTCAGTAAAAACTTGCGGAGCTAACGCTCCTTTTCTTACAGCGCACACTTTAAACAATGCTGGTAATACAAGTTTTCTGAATGGCTGCGTTAGCCTCAGAAAAGTGAGCGTTGAGCAAATTTAGTGCCACTTCTACCTGTAATACCAGCGTTGCTTACGGTAGTGAAAAGCTGGAAAAACGTGCTCGTGCACGATTTCTCCATAGGATACAATGGGGCTGAGCTGGCTGAAAAAAAACCTAACACCTGCAAAAAAGCAGCGTTCAGCTCTTAACGCAGCCCCATTGTTTCCTATGGGGAAACACTTTCTAAGTCTATACCTAACACCCTAACATGAACCCTGAGTCTAAACACCCCTAACCTTACACTTATTAAACTCTAATCTGCTGCCCCCAACATCCTCGCCACCTGCATTATACTATTAACCCCTAATCTGCCACTCCTTACACCGCCGCCACCTACATTATCCCTATGAACCCCAAATCTGCAGCCCCTAACATCGCCGACAACTATATTATATTTATTAACCCCTAATCTGCTGCCCCCAACATCACCGCCACCTACCTACAATTATTAACCCCTAATCTGCCGCCCCCAATGTTGCAGCTACTATATTAAATGTATTAACCCCTAAACCTAAGTCTAACCCTAACCCTAACACCCCCTAACTTAAATCTATTTTTAATAAATCTAAATTAAATTTCTAAAATTAAATAAATTAATCCTAATTAAAACTAAATACTTACCTATAAAATAAACCCACATATATCTACAATATAACTCATAGTTACATGGTAGCTATTTTAGAATTTATATTTATTTTACAGGCAACTTTGTATTTATTTTAACTAGGTCCAATAGCTATTAAATAGTTAATAACTATTTAATAGCTACCTAGTTAAAATAATTACAAAATTACCTGTAAAATAAATCCTAACCTAAGTTACAAATACACCTACCACTACACTATCAATAAATTAATTAAATAAATTAACTACAATTATCTAACATGAAATACAATTAAATAAACTAAACTATATTACAAAAAAACACTAAATTACAAAAAATAAAAAAATATTACAAGAATTTTAATCTAATTACACCTAATTTAAGCCCCCTAATAAAATAAAAAAGCCCCCCAAAATAATAAAAGTCCCTATCCTAAACTAAATTACAAAGTAATCAGCATTTTTACCAGCCCTTAAAAGGGCTTTTTGCGAGGCATTGCCCCAAAGTAATCAGCTCTTTTACCTGTAAAAAAAAACAAATACAATACCCCCCAACATTACAACCCACCACCCACACACCCCTACTCTAAAACCCACTGGATCCCCCCTTAAAAAAACCTTACACTACCCCATTGAAGATCACCCTACCTTGAGTCGTCTTCAGCCAGCCGGTTACCGATGGGGCAGAAGAGGACATCCGGACCGGCACAAGTGTTCATCCTATCCGGCCAGAATTCTTCATCCGATCGGGGCAGAAGAGGTCCTCCATCCAGCAGAAGTCTTCATCCAAGCGGCATCTTCTATCTTCAATCAATCGGAGCAGAGCGGGTCCATCTTCAATCCAGCCGACACAGAGCTATCCTCTTCTTCCGATGTCCTAACAGTGAATGAAGGTTCCTTTAAATGATGTCATCCAAGATGTTGTCCCTCAAATTCCGATTGGATGATAGGATTCTATCAGCCAATCGGAATTAAGGTAGGAAAAATCTGATTGATTGGTTGAAGTTCAATCCAATTGGCTGATTGGATCAGCCAATAGAATGCAAGTTCAATTCTATTGGCTGATCCAATCAGCCAATCAGATTGAACTTCAATCTGATTGGCTGATTAAATCAACCAATCGGATTTTTCCTACCTTAATTCCGATTGGCTGATAGAATCCTATCAGCCAATAGGAATTCGAGGGACGCCATCTTGGATGACGTAATTTAAAGGAAACTTCACTCACTATTAGGACATTGAAAGAAGAGGATGGCTCCGCGTCGGCTGGATTGAAGATGGACCCGCTCTGCTCCGATTGATTGAAGATAGAAGATGCCGCTTGGATGAAGACTTCTGCTGGATTGAGAACCTCTTCTGCCCCGATCGGATGAAGACTTGTGCCAGTCCGGATGTCCTCTTCAGCCCCATTGGTGCCAGATGGCTTAAGACGGCTCAAGGTAGGGTGATCTTCAATGGGGTAGTGTTAGGTTTTTTTAAGGGGGGTTCGGGTGGGTTTTAGAGTAGGGGTGTGGGTGGTGGGTTGTAATGTTGGGGGGGTATTGTATTTGTTTTGTTTACAGGTAAAAGAGCTGATTACTTTGGGGCAATGCCCCACAAAAGCCCTTTTAAGGGCTGGTAAAAGAGCTGATTACTTTGTAATTTAGTTCAATATAGGGAATTTTACTATTTTGGGGGGCTTTTTTATTTTATTAGAGGGCTTAGATTAGGTGTAATTAGATTAAAATTCTTGTAAAAAAAATTATTTTTTGTAATTTAGTGTTGTTTTTTTCTGTAATATAGTTTAGTTTATTTAATTGTATTTTATGTTAGATAATTGTAGTTAATTTATTTAATTAATTTATTGATAGTGTAGTGTTAGGTGTATTTGTAACTTAGGTTAGGATTTATTTTACAGGTAATGTTGTAATTATTTTAACTAGGTAGCTATTAAATAGTTATTAACTATTTAATAGCTATTGTACCTAGTTAAAATAAATACAAAGTTGCCTGTAACATAAATATAAATCCTAAAATAGCTACCATATAACTATTATTTATATTATAGCTATATTAGGGTTTATTTTATAGGTAAGTATTTAGTTTTAAATAGGATTAATTTATTTAATTATAGTAATTTTTTTAGATTTATTTAAATTATATTTAATTTAGGGGGGGTTAGGGTTAGACTTAGGTTTAGGGGTTAATAACTTTATTATAGTAGCGGCGACGTTGGGGGCGGGAGATTAGGTGTTAATAATTGTAGGTAGGTGGCGGCGACGTTAGTGACGGCAGATTCGGGGTTAATAAAATTTATTATAGTGTTTGCAAGGCGGGAGTGCGACGGTTTAGGGGTTAATACATTTATTATAGTGGTGGCAATGTCCGGTTGACAGATTAGGGGTTAATAAGTGTAGGTAGGTGGCAGCGACGTGGGGGGGGGCAAATTAGGGGTTAATAAATATAATGTAGGTGTCGGCGATGTTAGGGGCGGCAGATTAGGGGTTCATAGGTATAATGTAGGTGGCGGCGATGTCCGGTCGGCAGATTAGGGGTTAAATAATTTTATTATAGTGTTTGCGATGTGGGGGGCCTCGGTTTAGGGGTTCATAGGTAGTTTATGGGTGTTAGTGTACTTTTTAGCACTGTAGTTAAGAGCTTTATGTTCCGGCATTAGCCCATAAAACTCTTAACTACTGACTTTTAAATGCTGTAGGAGTCTTTGATGTAGAGGCTGTACCGCTCACTTCTTCCAAGACTTGTAATACCAGCGTTAGGCAAATCTCTTTAAAAAGACAGGATATGCAATTGACATAAGGGGATTTGCGGTATGGAAAAATTGAGTGGTACACCTGTACCTGCCTGACTCGTAATACCAACGGGCATTAAAAAGCAGCGTTAGGACCCCTTAACGCTGCTTTTCAAAGCTAACGCAGAACTCGTAATCTAGGCCTTGGTTTCTTAAACTAATCTGATTCCACTCAGAATCAGCTGAGCACTCTTAAAGGGATAGTCAACATCCGCGGTAACTTAAGGCCATACCATAGATCCGGAATAGAAGATGCAGCTACACTGCATCTATGTTGATGCGTTCTAATGGTATTTGAGTAATCACCAAAAATACATAGGCTTATTCCTTGAAAATATGGCTGCAAACTCCTCCCCCTCCTCCTTCATCCCCTTCTCTGATGTTTTCAGATGCTCGTTCATTTTTTAAAGGGCGATGGTCCTGTTTTGATAATGCGCATGCGCATTATCTTCTGCATGTTTGCTAACCGACCGAGGATATCATTGCATTTGGAGGATACAATTAAAAAGAAGGTTTATACGTAATAGTGGGGGGAGTTTGGCATTCAACCTATGTATTTTTGATGATTACTCAAATACTGTTAGAGCTAATCAACATTGATGCGGTGTAGCAGCATCTTCTATTCCGGATCTATGGTATGGCCTTAAGTTACCGCGGGTGTTGACTGTCCCTTTAAGTGATTATCAGCATTTAATTGTTTATTAACATCTCATATAGTGATGTCATAGCAGAAAAGAAATCCACAATTCAATCCAAAATAGGGTAGTTTGTCTCAAAAAATCGATCAGCCCAAGTTCTGGGTTCTCCAGATAAGTAAGAAATAGTAGTGCAAACTTGTATTCTATACAAGTTGTAACAGGTGTTTCAATAGTATCGCAAACAAACTTCACACACTCTCACTGGAATAAAATATTTACAAGTCCCACACATTCTTTCACATCCTTTTGGAAGCATATATGAATATAACTGGTTGTTCAGTCACAGGTTAGTACGAATAGTGCTTACGAGTTCTTAGAGGATTTATCGGCATAAAATCTTACCACTTCAGTCTCTAAGTAAGCGATCACAGTACCTTTGTCTTGGGAGGAATAAACCTGATGTGAGAAAAGATCCGGAGGTTTGTTTGTCCGACAGCGTGTGGAGGAGTGAGAAGCCGGTGAGAGTGTGACTTACTTCCGGTTGCGGTTAGGATGATCCGATACACAGCTGATGCTGGAAACTCACACAGAGCTAAATATTGCGGCTGAAAAAAAGGCTGAATAGCTGAATGTGATAAAGGTTTGATTTGAATAAACCTCAAGGTGTTATACCTAGTAAAGGTTATAACAAGCTGAATAAATCAACACTTGAATAAGTATGTGGTTTCATTGTGAATAATAAATTGCAAGAATTTTTAAAACTTCTATATTCGGATCTTTTCCCAGTGAAAATCTTTGGGGGATTTAGGTGAGGTTCAGGAGATTTGTGAGTTTTAGGAGGCATTAAGTCTTTCATTAAAGCCGGGCAAAGTGGTCCTCCAGATGGGCAGAAGTCTTCATCCAGATGGCATCTTCTATCTTCATCCATCCAACATGGAGCGGGTCCATCTTCAAGACATCCGACCTGGAGGATCAGCCAATAGGATTGAGCTTGCATTCTATTGGCAGTTCCAATCAGCCAATTGAATGTGAGCTCAATCCTATTGGCTGATTGGATAAGCCAATAGGATTGAAATTCAATCCTATTGGCTGATTGCATCAGCCAATAGGATTTTTTCTATCTTTATTCTGATTGGCTTATAGAATTCTATCAGCCAATCGGAATCTAAGGGACGCCATCTTGGATGAGGTCACTTAAAGGTACCTTCATTCAGTAAGAAGACTCCGGATGAAGAGGATGCTCCGCGTCGGATGTCTTGAAGATGGACCCGATCCGCGTCAGATGGATGAAGATAGAAGATGCCATCTGGATGAAGACTTCTGACCGTCTGGAGGAACACTTTGCTTCTTTCACTACTGAAATAGAGCTAACTGCCATTTTAAGGGCAATGCCCACCCAAATGCCATTTTCAGGGCAATGGGAAGCTTAAGTTTTTTTAGTTTGTATTTTATTTGGGTTTTGGTTGTGTGGGTGGTGGGTTTTACTGTTGGGGGTTTGTTTGTATTTTTTTTTACAGGTAAAAAGAGCTGATTACTTCAAAAGTCCATTTTAAGGGCTATTGATAGTTTAGTTTAGACTAGGGTTTTTTATTTTGGGGGGGCTTTTTTTTATTTTGATAGGGCTATTAGATTAGGCGTAATTAGTTTAAAGATCTGTAATTTGTTTTTTATTTTCTGTAATTTAGTGTTTGTTTTTTTGTGTGATTTAGCTAATTTAATTTAATTTATTTAATTGTTTTTAATTTAGTTTATTTAATTGTAGCGTAGTGTTAGGTGTTAGAGTAACTTAGGTTAGGTTTTATTTTAAAGGTAAATTTGTATTTATTTTAGCTAGGTAGTTATTAAATAGTTAATAACTATTTAATAACTATTGTACCTAGTTAAATAAAATCAAACTTGCCTGTAAAATAAAAATAAACCCTAAGATAGCTACAATGTAACAATTAGTTATATTGCAGCTAACTTAGGGTTTATTTTATAGGTAAGTATTTAGTTTTAAATAGGAATAATGTAGTTAATTATAGTAAATTTATTTAGATTTATTTAAATTATATTTAAGTTAGGGGGTGTTAGAGTTAGACTTAGATTTAGGGGTTAATACATTTAATATAGTGGCGGCGACGTTGGGGGCGGCAGATTAGGGGTTAATAAATGTAGGTTGGTAGCGGCGATGTTAGGGATAGCAGATTAGGGATTAATATTATTTAACTAGTGTTTGCACGGTGGGAGTGCGGCAGTTTAGGGGTTAGTATGTTTATTATAGTGATGGCGATGTCCAGAGTGGCAAATTAGGGGTTAAAAAATATATATATTTTAGTATTTGCGATGCGGGAGGGCCTCGGTTTAGGGGTTAATAGGTAGTTTATGGGTGTTAGTGTACATTTTAGCACTTTAGTTATGAGTGATATGCTACGGCGTTGTACCATAAAACTCTTAACTACCGACTTTAGAATGCGTTAGGGATCTTGGAGATAGAGGGTGTACCCTCACTTTTTGGCCTCCCAGGACAGACTCATAATACCGGCGCTATGGAAGTCCCATAGAAAAAAGACTTTACAAAGTTTACGTAAGTCGTTTTGCGGTAAGGCCAAAGAAGTGTGCGGTGCCACTAAACCTGCAAGACTCGTAATAGCAGTGGGAGTAAAAAAGCAGCGTTAGGACCTGTTAATGCTGCTTTTTTACCTTAACGCACAACTCGTAAATTAGCCGTGTGTTTTCTGCCTGTACTTCAGTGTGACCTCTGGCTTAATGATCAATTCAGTGTGTTCAGCTGTGTATTTAATTCTGCTGGATCCATTTTATACACACAGATATGTTTTAAAGAAATACAACAACATAAACACAGATTTTTAAGGCTTGATTATTCTGTCATAATTCAACATATTGTTTTAGACTAGAACAATTCAGTGAGTGAATAAATGTAAGTTTGTAGCTACTAGATACAGGTGAACTCTGCTCACTATTGAATTGGTTAAAGGGACAGTCAACACCCAGGGAAACTTTATCCCATACCTTAGATCCACAAAAAAAAATGAACCTGCACTGCATCCCATAGTGAACTCTGCTCACTATTGAATTGGTTAAAGGGACAGTCAACACCCAGGGAAACTTTATCCCATACCTTAGATCCACACAAAAAAAAATGAACCTGCACCGCATCCCACCTTCAATACCACTAATATTATGTGTCTATTCTTCGATTGAACATATAGCTTTCAGAGGTAGATATGGCCGCCAAACTCCCCCCATCGTTACTTAGGAGGCTTCTTCTTAAAGTCTTCAACCAATCAGAATCAAATCCTAGGCTAGATTCTTTACCCGCGATCGCGGAGACACTATCTATTTCTAATAGCGAGCAGACTAAAATTATAATGCTCATGCGCATTAGAAATAGAACAGCGTCCCTGTGAACGAGGATTGAATTAAAAAAAGAAGGGGACGGAGGAGGAGGGGGAGGAGTTTGGCGGCCATATCTACTGCTGAAAACTGTATGGGCTTTCAATGATTAGACTTATAACGTTAGTGGTATTGACGATGGGATGCGATGCAGGCGCATCTTTTGTTGTGGTTCTAAAGTATGGGATAAAGTTTTCCTGGATGTTGACTGTCCCTTGAATGAGCAAGTGCCTGAAATGTAGCAGTGATAATGAACAGAAAGAAACAAAGTTTCACTTTGAAAACGACTGACTGACAATGTCAAGTCAGAGTTAGTTACTTTCAGTTTGAGAAGCAGGTTTACAATAACTATAGTTGGGATAATCAAATAGTAGTTAGCTGAACTAACTCTGGTAATGAAGTAACGGTTTAGAGTAGGTAGGTTTAGACACATTGATTTGCGAGGTATATATAGTTCAGTACATTATTAGATGTTTCAATATAATATGTAAAATGATTGACAAGGCATTTTGTTATACAGAGTACTTGCGGTAAGACCAGAGAGCGTGCAGCCGAATGACATGATATTTATGCAAATTATGACATTTTGGGAAGTCTCCCTAAGTGTGATGCGGGAATCCAGACGTGGACCCGTTGCTCAGTGTGCCTAGAGGGATATGGCTGCACCTCACTGACGAGGCCCACAATAGGCCGAAACGTACGTCTGGGGTTTTGCTGTTTCTCTCGTTCAGAGAAGAATTGCCTGGTATTTCGGGGCTGGACTGTACTGTGAAGTCAGGATCAGACTGATATGCTACAGGAAAGTTTTTCTCTGTGAAAGGCACATGTTGAGCAAAAAGAGGCTGCTTCTTGGGTGGTAACTAGCCATAGAACAAGCTATTATGCTATTGTTCGTTTCCAGGTTGAGCGCTTCTCTCTTTTTATTTATGCAAATTATGACATTTTGGGAAGTCTCCCTAAGTGTGATGCGGGAATCCAGACGTGGACCCGTTGCTCAGTGTGCCTAGAGGGATATGGCTGCACCTCACTGACGAGGCCCACAATAGGCCGAAACGTACGTCTGGGGTTTTGCTGTTTCTCTCGTTCAGAGAAGAATTGCCTGGTATTTCGGGGCTGGACTGTACTGTGAAGTCAGGATCAGACTGATATGCTACAGGAAAGTTTTTCTCTGTGAAAGGCACATGTTGAGCAAAAAGAGGCTGCTTCTTGGGTGGTAACTAGCCATAGAACAAGCTATTATGCTATTGTTCGTTTCCAGGTTGAGCGCTTCTCTCTTTTTATTTATGCAAATTATGACATTTTGGGAAGTCTCCCTAAGTGTGATGCGGGAATCCAGACGTGGACCCGTTGCTCAGTGTGCCTAGAGGGATATGGCTGCACCTCACTGACGAGGCCCACAATAGGCCGAAACGTACGTCTGGGGTTTTGCTGTTTCTCTCGTTCAGAGAAGAATTGCCTGGTATTTCGGGGCTGGACTGTACTGTGAAGTCAGGATCAGACTGATATGCTATAGGAAAGTTTTTCTCTGTGAAAGGCACATGTTGAGCAAAAAGAGGCTGCTTCTTGGGTGGTAACTAGCCATAGAACAAGCTATTATGCTATTGTTCGTTTCCAGGTTGAGCGCTTCTCTCTTTTTATTTATGCAAATTATGACATTTTGGGAAGTCTCCCTAAGTGTGATGCGGGAATCCAGACGTGGACCCGTTGCTCAGTGTGCCTAGAGGGATATGGCTGCACCTCACTGACGAGGCCCACAATAGGCCGAAACGTACGTCTGGGGTTTTGCTGTTTCTCTCGTTCAGAGAAGAATTGCCTGGTATTTCGGGGCTGGACTGTACTGTGAAGTCAGGATCAGACTGATATGCTACAGGAAAGTTTTTCTCTGTGAAAGGCACATGTTGAGCAAAAAGAGGCTGCTTCTTGGGTGGTAACTAGCCATAGAACAAGCTATTATGCTATTGTTCGTTTCCAGGTTGAGCGCTTCTCTCTTTTTATTTATGCAAATTATGACATTTTGGGAAGTCTCCCTAAGTGTGATGCGGGAATCCAGACGTGGACCCGTTGCTCAGTGTGCCTAGAGGGATATGGCTGCACCTCACTGACGAGGCCCACAATAGGCCGAAACGTACGTCTGGGGTTTTGCTGTTTCTCTCGTTCAGAGAAGAATTGCCTGGTATTTCGGGGCTGGACTGTACTGTGAAGTCAGAATCAGACTGATATGCTACAGGAAAGTTTTTCTCTGTGAAAGGCACATGTTGAGCAAAAAGAGGCTGCTTCTTGGGTGGTAACTAGCCATAGAACAAGCTATTATGCTATTGTTCGTTTCCAGGTTGAGCGCTTCTCTCTTTTTATTTATGCAAATTATGACATTTTGGGAAGTCTCCCTAAGTGTGATGCGGGAATCCAGACGTGGACCCGTTGCTCAGTGTGCCTAGAGGGATATGACTGCACCTCACTGACGAGGCCCACAATAGGCCGAAACGTACGTCTGGGGTTTTGCTGTTTCTCTCGTTCAGAGAAGAATTGCCTGGTATTTCGGGGCTGGACTGTACTGTGAAGTCAGGATCAGACTGATATGCTACAGGAAAGTTTTTCTCTGTGAAAGGCACATGTTGAGCAAAAAGAGGCTGCTTCTTGGGTGGTAACTAGCCATAGAACAAGCTATTATGCTATTGTTCGTTTCCAGGTTGAGCGCTTCTCTCTTTTTATTTATGCAAATTATGACATTTTGGGAAGTCTCCCTAAGTGTGATGCGGGAATCCAGACGTGGACCCGTTGCTCAGTGTGCCTAGAGGGATATGGCTGCACCTCACTGACGAGGCCCACAATAGGCCGAAACGTACGTCTGGGGTTTTGCTGTTTCTCTCGTTCAGAGAAGAATTGCCTGGTATTTCGGGGCTGGACTGTACTGTGAAGTCAGGATCAGACTGATATGCTACAGGAAAGTTTTTCTCTGTGAAAGGCACATGTTGAGCAAAAAGAGGCTGCTTCTTGGGTGGTAACTAGCCATAGAACAAGCTATTATGCTATTGTTCGTTTCCAGGTTGAGCGCTTCTCTCTTTTTATTTATGCAAATTATGACATTTTGGGAAGTCTCCCTAAGTGTGATGCGGGAATCCAGACGTGGACCCGTTGCTCAGTGTGCCTAGAGGGATATGGCTGCACCTCACTGACGAGGCCCACAATAGGCCGAAACGTACGTCTGGGGTTTTGCTGTTTCTCTCGTTCAGAGAAGAATTGCCTGGTATTTCGGGGCTGGACTGTACTGTGAAGTCAGGATCAGACTGATATGCTACAGGAAAGTTTTTCTCTGTGAAAGGCACATGTTGAGCAAAAAGAGGCTGCTTCTTGGGTGGTAACTAGCCATAGAACAAGCTATTATGCTATTGTTCGTTTCCAGGTTGAGCGCTTCTCTCTTTTTATTTATGCAAATTATGACATTTTGGGAAGTCTCCCTAAGTGTGATGCGGGAATCCAGACGTGGACCCGTTGCTCAGTGTGCCTAGAGGGATATGGCTGCACCTCACTGACGAGGCCCACAATAGGCCGAAACGTACGTCTGGGGTTTTGCTGTTTCTCTCGTTCAGAGAAGAATTGCCTGGTATTTCGGGGCTGGACTGTACTGTGAAGTCAGGATCAGACTGATATGCTACAGGAAAGTTTTTCTCTGTGAAAGGCACATGTTGAGCAAAAAGAGGCTGCTTCTTGGGTGGTAACTAGCCATAGAACAAGCTATTATGCTATTGTTCGTTTCCAGGTTGAGCGCTTCTCTCTTTTTATTTATGCAAATTATGACATTTTGGGAAGTCTCCCTAAGTGTGATGCGGGAATCCAGACGTGGACCCGTTGCTCAGTGTGCCTAGAGGGATATGGCTGCACCTCACTGACGAGGCCCACAATAGGCCGAAACGTACGTCTGGGGTTTTGCTGTTTCTCTCGTTCAGAGAAGAATTGCCTGGTATTTCGGGGCTGGACTGTACTGTGAAGTCAGAATCAGACTGATATGCTACAGGAAAGTTTTTCTCTGTGAAAGGCACATGTTGAGCAAAAAGAGGCTGCTTCTTGGGTGGTAACTAGCCATAGAACAAGCTATTATGCTATTGTTCGTTTCCAGGTTGAGCGCTTCTCTCTTTTTATTTATGCAAATTATGACATTTTGGGAAGTCTCCCTAAGTGTGATGCGGGAATCCAGACGTGGACCCGTTGCTCAGTGTGCCTAGAGGGATATGACTGCACCTCACTGACGAGGCCCACAATAGGCCGAAACGTACGTCTGGGGTTTTGCTGTTTCTCTCGTTCAGAGAAGAATTGCCTGGTATTTCGGGGCTGGACTGTACTGTGAAGTCAGGATCAGACTGATATGCTACAGGAAAGTTTTTCTCTGTGAAAGGCACATGTTGAGCAAAAAGAGGCTGCTTCTTGGGTGGTAACTAGCCATAGAACAAGCTATTATGCTATTGTTCGTTTCCTGGTTGAGCGCTTCTCTCTTTTTATTTATGCAAATTATGACATTTTGGGAAGTCTCCCTAAGTGTGATGCGGGAATCCAGACGTGGACCCGTTGCTCAGTGTGCCTAGAGGGATATGGCTGCACCTCACTGACGAGGCCCACAATAGGCCGAAACGTACGTCTGGGGTTTTGCTGTTTCTCTCGTTCAGAGAAGAATTGCCTGGTATTTCGGGGCTGGACTGTACTGTGAAGTCAGGATCAGACTGATATGCTACAGGAAAGTTTTTCTCTGTGAAAGGCACATGTTGAGCAAAAAGAGGCTGCTTCTTGGGTGGTAACTAGCCATAGAACAAGCTATTATGCTATTGTTCGTTTCCAGGTTGAGCGCTTCTCTCTTTTTATTTATGCAAATTATGACATTTTGGGAAGTCTCCCTAAGTGTGATGCGGGAATCCAGACGTGGACCCGTTGCTCAGTGTGCCTAGAGGGATATGGCTGCACCTCACTGACGAGGCCCACAATAGGCCGAAACGTACGTCTGGGGTTTTGCTGTTTCTCTCGTTCAGAGAAGAATTGCCTGGTATTTCGGGGCTGGACTGTACGGTGAAGTCAGGATCAGACTGATATGCTACAGGAAAGTTTTTCTCTGTGAAAGGCACATGTTGAGCAAAAAGAGGCTGCTTCTTGGGTGGTAACTAGCCATAGAACAAGCTATTATGCTATTGTTCGTTTCCAGGTTGAGCGCTTCTCTCTTTTTATTTATGCAAATTATGACATTTTGGGAAGTCTCCCTAAGTGTGATGCGGGAATCCAGACGTGGACCCGTTGCTCAGTGTGCCTAGAGGGATATGGCTGCACCTCACTGACGAGGCCCACAATAGGCCGAAACGTACGTCTGGGGTTTTGCTGTTTCTCTCGTTCAGAGAAGAATTGCCTGGTATTTCGGGGCTGGACTGTACTGTGAAGTCAGGATCAGACTGATATGCTACAGGAAAGTTTTTCTCTGTGAAAGGCACATGTTGAGCAAAAAGAGGCTGCTTCTTGGGTGGTAACTAGCCATAGAACAAGCTATTATGCTATTGTTCGTTTCCAGGTTGAGCGCTTCTCTCTTTTTATTTATGCAAATTATGACATTTTGGGAAGTCTCCCTAAGTGTGATGCGGGAATCCAGACGTGGACCCGTTGCTCAGTGTGCCTAGAGGGATATGGCTGCACCTCACTGACGAGGCCCACAATAGGCCGAAACGTACGTCTGGGGTTTTGCTGTTTCTCTCGTTCAGAGAAGAATTGCCTGGTATTTCGGGGCTGGACTGTACTGTGAAGTCAGGATCAGACTGATATGCTACAGGAAAGTTTTTCTCTGTGAAAGGCACATGTTGAGCAAAAAGAGGCTGCTTCTTGGGTGGTAACTAGCCATAGAACAAGCTATTATGCTATTGTTCGTTTCCAGGTTGAGCGCTTCTCTCTTTTTATTTATGCAAATTATGACATTTTGGGAAGTCTCCCTAAGTGTGATGCGGGAATCCAGACGTGGACCCGTTGCTCAGTGTGCCTAGAGGGATATGGCTGCACCTCACTGACGAGGCCCACAATAGGCCGAAACGTACGTCTGGGGTTTTGCTGTTTCTCTCGTTCAGAGAAGAATTGCCTGGTATTTCGGGGCTGGACTGTACTGTGAAGTCAGGATCAGACTGATATGCTACAGGAAAGTTTTTCTCTGTGAAAGGCACATGTTGAGCAAAAAGAGGCTGCTTCTTGGGTGGTAACTAGCCATAGAACAAGCTATTATGCTATTGTTCGTTTCCAGGTTGAGCGCTTCTCTCTTTTTATTTATGCAAATTATGACATTTTGGGAAGTCTCCCTAAGTGTGATGCGGGAATCCAGACGTGGACCCGTTGCTCAGTGTGCCTAGAGGGATATGGCTGCACCTCACTGACGAGGCCCACAATAGGCCGAAACGTACGTCTGGGGTTTTGCTGTTTCTCTCGTTCAGAGAAGAATTGCCTGGTATTTCGGGGCTGGACTGTACTGTGAAGTCAGGATCAGACTGATATGCTACAGGAAAGTTTTTCTCTGTGAAAGGCACATGTTGAGCAAAAAGAGGCTGCTTCTTGGGTGGTAACTAGCCATAGAACAAGCTATTATGCTATTGTTCGTTTCCAGGTTGAGCGCTTCTCTCTTTTTATTTATGCAAATTATGACATTTTGGGAAGTCTCCCTAAGTGTGATGCGGGAATCCAGACGTGGACCCGTTGCTCAGTGTGCCTAGAGGGATATGGCTGCACCTCACTGACGAGGCCCACAATAGGCCGAAACGTACGTCTGGGGTTTTGCTGTTTCTCTCGTTCAGAGAAGAATTGCCTGGTATTTCGGGGCTGGACTGTACTGTGAAGTCAGAATCAGACTGATATGCTACAGGAAAGTTTTTCTCTGTGAAAGGCACATGTTGAGCAAAAAGAGGCTGCTTCTTGGGTGGTAACTAGCCATAGAACAAGCTATTATGCTATTGTTCGTTTCCAGGTTGAGCGCTTCTCTCTTTTTATTTATGCAAATTATGACATTTTGGGAAGTCTCCCTAAGTGTGATGCGGGAATCCAGACGTGGACCCGTTGCTCAGTGTGCCTAGAGGGATATGACTGCACCTCACTGACGAGGCCCACAATAGGCCGAAACGTACGTCTGGGGTTTTGCTGTTTCTCTCGTTCAGAGAAGAATTGCCTGGTATTTCGGGGCTGGACTGTACTGTGAAGTCAGGATCAGACTGATATGCTACAGGAAAGTTTTTCTCTGTGAAAGGCACATGTTGAGCAAAAAGAGGCTGCTTCTTGGGTGGTAACTAGCCATAGAACAAGCTATTATGCTATTGTTCGTTTCCAGGTTGAGCGCTTCTCTCTTTTTATTTATGCAAATTATGACATTTTGGGAAGTCTCCCTAAGTGTGATGCGGGAATCCAGACGTGGACCCGTTGCTCAGTGTGCCTAGAGGGATATGGCTGCACCTCACTGACGAGGCCCACAATAGGCCGAAACGTACGTCTGGGGTTTTGCTGTTTCTCTCGTTCAGAGAAGAATTGCCTGGTATTTCGGGGCTGGACTGTACTGTGAAGTCAGGATCAGACTGATATGCTACAGGAAAGTTTTTCTCTGTGAAAGGCACATGTTGAGCAAAAAGAGGCTGCTTCTTGGGTGGTAACTAGCCATAGAACAAGCTATTATGCTATTGTTCGTTTCCAGGTTGAGCGCTTCTCTCTTTTTATTTATGCAAATTATGACATTTTGGGAAGTCTCCCTAAGTGTGATGCGGGAATCCAGACGTGGACCCGTTGCTCAGTGTGCCTAGAGGGATATGGCTGCACCTCACTGACGAGGCCCACAATAGGCCGAAACGTACGTCTGGGGTTTTGCTGTTTCTCTCGTTCAGAGAAGAATTGCCTGGTATTTCGGGGCTGGACTGTACTGTGAAGTCAGGATCAGACTGATATGCTACAGGAAAGTTTTTCTCTGTGAAAGGCACATGTTGAGCAAAAAGAGGCTGCTTCTTGGGTGGTAACTAGCCATAGAACAAGCTATTATGCTATTGTTCGTTTCCAGGTTGAGCGCTTCTCTCTTTTTATTTATGCAAATTATGACATTTTGGGAAGTCTCCCTAAGTGTGATGCGGGAATCCAGACGTGGACCCGTTGCTCAGTGTGCCTAGAGGGATATGGCTGCACCTCACTGACGAGGCCCACAATAGGCCGAAACGTACGTCTGGGGTTTTGCTGTTTCTCTCGTTCAGAGAAGAATTGCCTGGTATTTCGGGGCTGGACTGTACTGTGAAGTCAGGATCAGACTGATATGCTACAGGAAAGTTTTTCTCTGTGAAAGGCACATGTTGAGCAAAAAGAGGCTGCTTCTTGGGTGGTAACTAGCCATAGAACAAGCTATTATGCTATTGTTCGTTTCCAGGTTGAGCGCTTCTCTCTTTTTATTTATGCAAATTATGACATTTTGGGAAGTCTCCCTAAGTGTGATGCGGGAATCCAGACGTGGACCCGTTGCTCAGTGTGCCTAGAGGGATATGGCTGCACCTCACTGACGAGGCCCACAATAGGCCGAAACGTACGTCTGGGGTTTTGCTGTTTCTCTCGTTCAGAGAAGAATTGCCTGGTATTTCGGGGCTGGACTGTACTGTGAAGTCAGGATCAGACTGATATGCTACAGGAAAGTTTTTCTCTGTGAAAGGCACATGTTGAGCAAAAAGAGGCTGCTTCTTGGGTGGTAACTAGCCATAGAACAAGCTATTATGCTATTGTTCGTTTCCAGGTTGAGCGCTTCTCTCTTTTTATTTATGATATGAAGGAGCACAGACAATGTCTGTGAGAGATTTAACAGCGTGCAGGGGAATGACTTGAGCTGAAGGTGCGCAGACAGCGTCTGTGAGAGACTGAACAGCGTGTAAGTTAAATGGATAAGCTGCAGGTGCACAGACAGCGTCTGTGAAAGGAAGAGATGGATTGCGGACTGCTGGTATCAATAGGAGAAAGTTGGTTGTACACAGACAGCGTCTGTGTGCAGTTGAAGGAACTTCCAGGAATTCAATGGTAACAACACTTCAGTAAGCAAAAACAACTCTCAAAGTTAGAGAGCAATACTGGGCACAAGGTATACTCAATAATCAAGCAATTTGGATAAGCAGGAAGTAGGAATTTAAAGGGAGAGATGAGAATGGGAGGTATTTAGGATTTTAAGGTACAGGTATGTTACAAATAGCTGGAACCTGGCTCTCATAAACCTAAATGGAATGGAACCCTAATTAATGTCATGGCTAACACCTGTATGTCAAAAGAACTGCTGTGATAAAGGTCTATTACACCAGGTTTGTGCAAGACATTGTTGAGAATTTACATACACATGTGGTATAAGTTTAATTCCATTCAAAATGCCAAAGATCACAGAATTCGACAGACATAAAATCATACTTTTGCATCAGCAAGGCCATTCTCAAAGGGAAATCAGCAAACTGGATATTTAAGATGTGGTATTCAAGCTGTTATAAAGAAATTTGAAGAATCGGTAGAGGTCAAGGAAAAAAAAGGACTGGAAGCCCAAGAAAACTTTCAAAATCTGATGAGAAGTTTCTCAGAGTATCTTTTTTGAGAGACTGGATCTAGCAGCTTCATCGGGATGCCAAGTTGACAATTCTACAGTTCGTAAAAGCTTGATTAGGAATAGTCTATATGGAAGGGAAGCAGCCAAGAAACCACTTTTTCGGAAGGGAAACAGGGTGAAAAGGTTAATAGATTCTAAAGCTCACAAAGACTGGAATTAAGATAACGAAAAGAGTATTATGGAGTGACAAATCCAAGTTTGAGAATTTTGTGTCCAATCATCAACAATATGTAAGGAGAAGAGTTTGAGAAAGATGGAACAATGAGTGCTTGCGGCCTTCAGTGAAACATGGTGGATGACCTGTCCTGGTTTGGGGCTGTATTTTTGTCAGTGGTGATGGTGATATTGTCTGAATTGGTGGGATCATGAATGCTGAAAAGTACAGACAGGTTTTAATTCATCATGCCATTCCATCTGGAAAGTGCAGGATTGGAAATGGTTTTATTTTTCAGCATGATAATGATCCTAAGTACACGGCTAGTGCAGTGAAATCATATTTGGAGAGAAAAACAGCTGTCAAATCACTAGTAATGGAGGCCCATGTATCAAGCTCCGTACAGAACTTGAGGGCCCGTGTTTTTGGCGAGTCTTCAGACTCGCCAGAAACAAAAGTTATGAAGCAGCGGTCTAAAGACCGCTGCTCCATAACCCTGTCCGCTTGCTCTGATGAGGCGGATAGGAATCGCCACAATTCAACCCGATCGTGTACGATCAGGTTGATTGACACCTCCGATTGGCCGTGAATCTGCAGGGGGCGGCGTTGCACCAGCAGCTCTTGTGAGCTGCTGGTGCAATGCTGAATACGGAGAGCGTATTGCTCTCCGCATTCAGCAATATCAGGTCCAACAGACATTTGATAATTCTGCCTCATGGACTGGCCTCCACAGAGTCCAGACCTGAATATGACAGAGGCAGTATGTGATCACCTGGACAGAGAAAGAAAGAAATAAATAAATAAGAACTCTGGGAAGTGCTGAAGAAGTCTGGTAAAACATACCAGAAGATTACTTCAGACAACTTCAGGACAGTCTCCCCAAAAGAGGTCAAGATGTGCTTAGTGCCAAGGGAGGTCTAAATACTGAGTTTTGCCTGAAATAGCCATTTTGTTCTTAAAATTGTGTTTTTTTATATATTTTGTGTACATCATTTCTGTATTTTCTGTTTGTATCTTAATAAAGAGACCGAAAAAAAATATGTATAGACATTAAAAGTCTGCTGAAACAATAAATCTAATGGTGGCCTACTATATACACATTTATATTATATATATATATATATATATATATATATATATATATATATATATATATATATATATATATATAAAATATAGCAGGGATGTGCACTCTCACCTTGAAAACATCTACCAGGGTGCTAGTAAATAATCATAAACAGCATGGAAGAAAACTTGCACTCACTGGATTTTTAAATTGATTTTACTGTGACCATGTGACGTTTGGGGGATAATGTATCCCCTTCCTCAGACACATGTGTTACAAACTAAAGTGCATTTATAACCAAACAAACAATAAACCCCACCCCCTAATTAGACAAAAAAATGACAAAGGACGGTTGTCAAGGTAACCACTAAGTCATAATAACAATAATAGTGTTATTTACATAGACTGTCTGAGTATCTATCATTTATAGTGAAAGTGACTCAAAAATTAAGAAGGAGAAACAAGAGAGCATAAAAGAAAGAAGAATATGTCTGACCCCACTAAAACACAAACAAGTAACACAGGAACAAATAGCGCAAAAACATAAATATATCCTAGCGACCGCAATTCATTAGGTGCTAGACAGTATAGTTGGTGATCAATCATCAAAGAACAATAAAAGAGCTGTCAAAGAGCAATGCACTTTAGTTTGTAACACATATGTCTGAGAAAGGGGATACATTATCCCTGAAACGTCACACGGTCACAGTAAAATCAAATTAAAAAATCTAGTGAGTGCGAGTTTTCTTTCATGCTTTATATATATATACCTCTGATGAAGCGCTTGTACGCATGCGCGAAACACGTCAGGTGTTCATCTGAACCTGCACCAACTGTTTAGCTACCTGGCTGAATAAAGACACTTACTTGCATCAAGACTCCAGTCTCCGGGTCTCCTATTTCTCCCCCCTGGTGGGATACTTCTTCATTATATTTATATATATATATATATATATATATATATATATATATATCAATTTAACCCCTTAACGACCGAGGACGTGCCAGGTACGTCCTAAAAAAAAAATAGAAGTTAATGACCATGGACATACCTTGCATATCCTTGGCCAAATTGAGCGCTGGAAGTGAACACAATCACTTCCAGATGCTCTCAGGGTATTGCAACGATACCTCGATATTGAAGCATCATGCAATACCCTTTAGGCAGTAACTGATGCAGAGAGGGCCAGCGATGGTGCGATCATTGGTGCCGTGTAAAGGTTAGGAGGGAGGCGAGAGGGCAGTCCATTGCTGGAGGAGGCGGGAGGAGGGCGGGAGCAGTAGGACCGCTACAGGGAAAAAAAATAATCAAAAGAGCAGAGCCACAGCAGCAGTGAGGGGGAAAGAGGGAGGGGGAGGAGGGAGAGAGGGATCCTACGTGGGATCCGTGTTAGAAAAGGAATCTGGGAGGGGTATGTTAATGAAGGGGGGCAGCTACACTAAAGATTTTGTTTTATTTTATATGAAAAAATTGCTTAATTACAGCAAACAGGGTACTGGCAGAAAATAGGTAGAGGGAGGAGGGTTAGAGAGCTGCTTAGGGGATCAGGGAGGTTGGGGGGTAAGTTGGGATCCTACACTGCAGCAAATATATAAAAAATATTTAAAAAAAACTTGTATTTTTATACTGGCAGACTTTCTGCCAGTACTTAAGATGGGGGTGACCATTGAGGGGTGGGGGATGGAAGAGAGCTTTTGAGAAATATCAGGGGTTGGGATGTGTCAGGTGGGAGGCTAATCTCTATACTAAATCTAAAATTAACCCTACAAGCTACCTAATTAACCCCTTCAATGATGGGCATAATACAAGTGTGGTGCGCAGATACATTTAGCGGCCTTCTAATTACCAAAAAGCAATGCCAAAGCCATATATATATGCTATTTCTGAACAAAGGGGATCCCAGAGAAGTATTTACAATGATTTGTGCCATAATTGTACACGCTTTTTGTAAATAATTTCAGTGAGAAACCTAAAGTTGTTAAAAATTTTAAATTTTTATTTGATCGCATTTGGTGGTGAAATGGTGGCATGAAATATACCAAAATTGGCCTAGATCAATACTTTGTGTTGTCTACTAATATATATATATATATATATATATATATATATATATATATATATATATGTACAGTTGCAAGAAAAAGTATGTGAACCCTTTGGAATGATATGGATTTCTGCACAAATTGGTCATAAAATGTGATCTGATCATCATCTAAGTCACAACAATAGACAATCACAGTCTGCTTAAACTAATAACACACAAAGAATGAAATGTTGCCATGTTTTTATTGAACACACCATGTAAACATTCACAGTGCAGGTGGAAAAAGTATGTGAACCCTTGGATTTAATAACTGGTTGAACCTCCTTTGGCAGCAATAACTTCAACCAAATGTTTCCTGTAGTTGCAGATCAGACGTGCACAACGGTCAGGAGTAATTCTTGACCATTCCGCTTTACAGAACTGTTTCAGTTCAGCAATATTCTTGGGATGTCTGGTGTGAATCGCTTTCTTGAGGTCATGCCACAGCATCTCAATCGGGTTGAGGTCAGGACTCTGACTGGGCCACTTCAGAAGGCATATTTTCTTCTGTTTAAGCCATTCTGTTGTTGATTTACTTCTATGCTTTGGGTCATTGTCCTGTTGCAACACCCATCTTCTGTTGAGCTTCAGCTGGTAGACAGATGGCCTTAAGTTCTCCTGCAAAATGTCTTGATAAACATGGGAATTCATTTTTCCTTCGATGATAGCAATCCGTCCAGGCCCAGACGCAGCAAAGCAGCCCCAAACCATGATGCCCCCACCACCATACTTCACAGTTGGGATGAGGTTTTGATGTTGGTGTGCTGTGCCTCTTTTTCGTCACACATAGTGTTGTGTGTTTCTTCCAAACAACTCAACTTTGATTTCATCTGTCCACAGAATATTTTGCCAATACTGCTGTGGAACATCCAGGTGCTCTTGTGCAAACTGTAAACGTGCAGCAATGTTTTGTTTGGACAGCAGTGGCTTCCTCTGTGGTATCCTCCCATGAAATCCATTCTTGTTTAGTTTTTTACGTATTGTAGATTCGCTAACAGTGATGTTAGCATTTGCCAGTGACTTTTGTAAGTCTTTAGCTGACACTCTAGGATTCTTCTTCACCTCACTGAGCAGTCTGCGCTGTGCTCTTGCAGTCATCTTTACAGGACAGCCACTTCTAGGGAGAGTAGCAGCAGTGCTGAACTTTCTCCATTTATAGACAATTTGTTTTACCGTGGACTGATGAACAGCAAGGCTTTTGGAGATACTTTTATAACCCTTTCCAGCTTTATGCAAGTCAACAATTCTTAATCGTAGGTCTTCTGAGAGCTCTTTTGTGCGATGCATCATTCACATCAGGCAATGCTTCTTGTGAAAAGCAAACCCCGAACTGGTGTGTGTTTTTTATAGGACAGGGCAGCTGTAACCAACACCTCCAATCTCATCTCATTTATTGGACTCCAGTTTGCTGACATCTCACTCCAATTAGCTCTTGGAGATGTCATTAGTCTAGGGGTTCATATACTTTTTCCACCTGCACAGTGAATGTTTACATGGTGTGTTCAATAAAAACATGGCAACATTTCATTCTTTGTGTGTTATTAGTTTAAGCAGACTGTGATTGTCTATTGTTGTGACTTAGATGATGATCAGATCACATTTTATGACCAATTTGTGCAGAAATCCATATCATTCCAAAGGGTTCACATACTTTTTCTTGCAACTGTATATATATATATATATATATATATATATATATATATATATATATATATATATATATATATATATATATATATATATATACACACACACACAATGTGAAGGGTTATTCAGGGATTCCTGCCAGATATCAGTGTTACAATGTAACTTTTGCTAGATTTGAAAAAAAAAAAAATGGTTTGGCAAAAGCAAAGTGCTACTTGTACTTATTGCCCTATAACTTGCAAGGAACATGTACACATGGGGTATTTCTAAACTCAGGACAAAATTTAAAAACTATTTAGCATGAGTGTTTTTTGGTAGTTGTAGACGCGAAAAAGATTTTGGGGTCAAGGTAGGAAACGTATATTTTTTTTTATTTTTTCATCATATTTTATAATTTTGTTATAGTAAATTATATGATATGATGAAATTACAGCTGAAAATTACAGCTGAACACAAACACCACAGAAATGTAAGAACATCCCTGGTCCTTAATGGTAAGAAAATTGAAAAATGGTCTGGTCACTAAGAGGTTAAAAATACAAATAACAAATAACATTGTCCCCCATGTATAAACATTATTATGGAATTATTATTTAGAAATAAAATATGGTATTTGCAGTCAAATACGTGACTATAATAATTTATCCCCAACCCTATACGCGCTAACCCTTTGCACATTAAATTTGTTTGTGCTCGAACAAACGCATTTACTTTCAACTTATTATAATTGTGCAAATTAACCTGCCACTTGTAATTTAGCCCATTAAGGGCTAAATTATAAGTGGAGCATTAATTTATTGATTGCCCGTAAATGGGCATATTCACCCATTTGCGGCCGTGCGATAAATAACCAGCCATTATAAGTGGCTGGTTATTGCTTCCGTGAGCTTGCGGTAGCAATTTGTGCTCCGAAAATGAACCAAGAATGTGCATCCTTCTTGTCTCATGGATAACTTTATTTTCTTTGTAAACAATTTATTTATACAAATAAAAATGTGGGGCATGATTAGAAGCAAAATTCACTATCACCTAGGTTACAAGTTTTGCGTTTGTGTTTTAATGCTGAAAAAACTGCCATTTCAGCATTAAAACAGCAACGCAGCAATTAAATTTTTGCATGGGATTTCCATATCGTTGCCATTACAAGTTTTGCGGTGAGGCTAAAAAGCTTGCGTTCCAGCCTATACCAACACGATCCTTTGAGCAATCTGAGACCAGTAGTTATGAGTTTTACGCAACAAAACTGTTACACAAAACTAATAACTAAAATGTTACAACACCACTAACACCCATAAACTACCTATCAACCCTTAAACTGAGGTCCTCCTGCATCACAAACACTATAATAAACTCATTAACCCCTAACCTGCCGCTCCCAACATCGCTGCCACTAATAAAATGTATTAACCCCTATTGCGCCGCACCCCAACATCGCCCACACTATAATAAAAATATTAACCCCTATTCCGCCACTCCTTGACATCACCGCCACTATAATAAAGTTATTAACCACTATTCCCCCGCACCCCAACATCGCGCACACTATAATAAAAATATTAACCCCTATTCCGCCACTCCTTGACATCACCGCCACTAAAAAAAGTTATTAACCCCTAAACCTCTGCCCTCCCATATCACTGCCACTAAAAAAACCTATTAACCCCTAAACCTCCAGCCTCCCACATCGCAAAAAAATAAATTAAACTATTAACCCCTAAATCTAAAGACCCCCTAACTTTAAATTAAAATTACAAGATCCCTATCTTAAAATAAATAAAAACTTACCTGGGTAATTAAAAAAACCTAAGTTTAAACTATAAATTAAGCTAACATTACTATTATGCTAAAATTAAAATAACTATCAATTAAATACATTTCTCATTAAAAAAAACTAAAAACCTAACACTATTAAAAAAATTAAATCTACAGTTACAAAAAATAAAATACTGAATTACAAAAAATAAAAAAAATACTAAATTACGAAAAATAACAAACAAAAGTATCCAAAATAAAAACAATTACACCTAATCTAACAGCCCTACAAAAAATAAAGAGCCCCAGCAAAATAAAAAAAACCTAACCTACAATTAACTACCAATAGCCCTTATAAGGGACTTTTGTAGGGCATTGCCCTAAAGAAATCAGCTCTTTTCCATAAAAAAAAACAAAGACCCCCAACATTAAATCCTACCACCCAACCAACCCCCCAAAATAAAAAAAACCTAACTCTAAGAAAAGCCTAAGCTACCCATTGCCCTGAAAAGGGCATTTGTATGGGCTTTGTTCTTAAAAGGGCATTCAGCTCTTTTAATTGCTCTGAAAAGGGCATTTAGCTCTTTTAAGAGAAGCCCAAAGCCTAATCTAAAAAGAAAACCCACCCAAAAAAAGTTTAAAAATAGGATTTTTCCTACCTTAATTCCTATTGGCTGATAGAATTCTATCAGCCAATTGGAATTGAAGGGATGCCATCTTGAATGACGTCATTTAAAGGAACCTTTATTCTTCAGTTGCTGTCAGATGGAAGAGGATGCTCCGTCTCAGATTTCTTCAAGATGGACCCGCTCCGCTCCGGATGGAAGAAGATAGAAGATGCCGTCTGGATGAAGACTTCTGCCGGTCTGGATGTCCTCTTCTGGCCGGATCGGATGAAGACTTCTGCCCCTCTGGAGGTCCACTTGTGCCCGGCTGGGTGAAGACGACTCAAGGTAGGGAGATCTTCAAGGGGTAGTGTTAGGTTTTTTTAAAGGGGGATTGGGTGGATTTTAGAGTAGGTTAGGGTGTGTGGGTGGTGGGTTTTAATGTGGGGGGGTATTGTATTTTTTTACAGGTAATAGAGCTGATTACTTTGGGGCAATGCAACGCAAAAGGCCCTTTTAAGGGTTATTTGTAATTTAGTATAGGGTAGGGAATTTTATTATTTTGGGGGGCTTTTTTATTTTATTAGGGGGCTTCGTGTAATTTTTTTTTTCTGTAATTTAGTGGGGTTTTTTTTGTACTTTAGTTTATTTTATTTAATTGTATTTAATTTTAGGTAATTGTAGTTAATTAATTTAATTTATTTAATGATAGTGTAGTGTTAGGTGTAATTGTAACTTAGGTTAGGATTTATTTTACAGGTAAATTTGTATTTATTTTAACTAGGTAGCTATTAAATAGTTAATAACTATTTAATAACTATTGTACCTAGTTAAAATAAATACAAAGTTGTCTTTAAAATAAAAATAAATCCTAAAATAGCTACAATGTAATTATTAATTATATTGTAGCTATCTTAGACCTAGATTTGGAGTTTGGCGTTAGCCGTGAAAACCAGCGTTAGAGGCTCCTAACGCTGGTTTTAGGCTACCGCCGGTATTTGGAGTCACTCAAAATAGGGTCTAACGCTCACTTTTCATCCGCGACTTTTCCATACCGCAGATCCCCTTACGTCAATTGCGTATCCTATCTTTTCAATGGGATCTTTCTAACGCCGGTATTTAGAGTCGTTTCTGAAGTGAGCGTTAGACATCTAACGACAAAACTCCAGCCGCAGGAAAAAAGTCAGTAGTTAAGAGCTTTCTGGGATAACGCCGGTTTATAAAGCTCTTAACTACTGTACTCTAAAGTACACTAACACCCATAAACTACCTATGTACCCCTAAACCGAGGTCCCCCCACATCGCCGACACTCGAATATTTTTTTTTAACCCCTAATCTGCCGACCGCCACCTACGTTATCCTTATGTACCCCTAATCTGCTGCCCCTAACACCTCCGACCCCTGTATTATATTTATTAACCCCTAATCTGCCCCCCACAACGTCGCCTCCACCTACCTACACTTATTAACCCCTAATCTGCTGACCGCAAAGCGCCGCCACCTACGTTATCCTTATGTACCCCTAATCTGCTGCCCCTAACACCGCCGAACCCTATATTATATTTATTAACCCCTAATCTGCCCCCCTCAACGTCGCCTCCACCTGCCTACACTTATTAACCCCTAATCTGCCGACCGGACCTGAGCGCTACTATAATAAAGTTATTAACCCCTAATCCGCCTCACTAACCCTATAATAAATAGTATTAACCCCTAATCTGCCCTCCCTAACATCGCCGACACCTAACTTCAATTATTAACCCCTAATCTGCCGACCGAAGCTCACCGCTATTCTAATAAATGTATTAACCCCTAAAGCTAAGTCTAACCCTAACACTAACACCCCCCTAAGTTAAATATAATTTAAATCTAACGAAATTAATTAACTCTTATTAAATAAATTATTCCTATTTAAAGCTAAATACTTACCTGTAAAATAAATCCTAAAATAGCTACAATATAAATTATAATTATATTATAGCTATTTTAGGATTTATATTTATTTTACAGGTAACTTTGTATTTATTTTAACCAGGTACAATAGCTATTAAATAGTTAAGAACTATTTAATAGCTAAAATAGTTAAAATAATTACAAATTTACCTGTGAAAGAAATCCTAACCTAAGTTACAATTAAACCTAACACTAGACTATCAATAAATTAATTAAATAAACGACCTACAATTATCTACAATTAACCTAACACTACACTATCAATAAATTAATTAAATACAATTGCTACAAATAAATACAATTAAATAAACTAGCTAAAGTACAAAAAATAAAAAAGAACTAAGTTACAAAAAAATAAAAAAATATTTACAAACATAAGAAAAATATTACAACAATTTTAAACTAATTACACCTACTCTAAGCCCCCTAATAAAATAACAAAGCCCCCCAAAATAAAAAAAAAAAAATGCCCTACCCTATACTAAATTACTAAAGTTCAAAGCTCTTTTACCTTACCAGCCCTGAACAGGGCCCTTTGCGGGGCATGCCCCAAGAAATACAGCTCTTTTGCCTGTAAAAAAAAACATACAATACCCAAGCCCCCCAACATTACAACCCACCACCCACATACCCCTAATCTAACCCAAACCCCCCTTAAATAAACCTAACACTAAGCCCCTGAAGATCATCCTACCTTGTCTTCACCTCACCGGGTATCACACCGATCCGTCCAGAAGAGCTCCTCCGATGTCCTGATCCAAGCCCAAGCGGGGGGCTGAAGAGGTCCATGATCCGGCTGAAGTCTTCATCCAAGCGGGGCAGAAGAGGTCTTCCATCTGATTGAAGTCTTCATCCAAGCGGCATCCATCCGGAGCGAAGCGGCAGCATCCTGAAGACCTCCACCGCGGAACATCCATCCTGGCCGACGACTGAACGACGAATGACGGTTCCTTTAAATGACGTCATCCAAGATGGCGTCCCTCGAATTCCGATTGGCTGATAGGATTCTATCAGCCAATCGGAATTAAGGTAGGAATATTCTGATTGGCTGATGGAATCAGCCAATCAGAATCAAGTTCAATCCGATTGGCTGATCCGATCAGACAATCAGATTGAGCTCGCATTCTATTGGCTGTTCCGATCAGCCAATAGAATGCAAGCTCAATCTGATTGGCTGATTGGATCAGCCAATCGGATTGAACTTGATTCTGATTGGCTGATTCCATCAGCCAATCAGAATATTGCTACCTTAATTCCGATTGGCTGATAGAATCCTATCAGCCAATCGGAATTCGAGGGACGCCATCTTGGATGACGTCATTTAAAGGAACCGTCATTCGTCGTTCAGTCGTCGGCCAGGATGGTTGTTCCGCGGTGGAGGTCTTCAGGATGCTGCCGCTTCGCTCCGGATGGATGCTGCTTGGATGAAGACTTCAATCAGATGGAAGACCTCTTCTGCCCCGCTTGGATGAAGACTTCAGCCGGATCATGGACCTCTTCAGCCCCCCGCTTGGGCTTGGATCAGGACATCAGAGGAGCTCTTCTGGACGGATCGGTGTGATACCCGGTGAGGTGAAGACAAGGTAGGATGATCTTCAGGGGCTTAGTGTTAGGTTTATTTAAGGGGGGTTTGGGTTAGATTAGGGGTATGTGGGTGGTGGGTTGTAATGTTGGGGGGCTTGGGTATTGTATTTTTTTTTTACAGGCAAAAGAGCCGTATTTCTTGGGGCATGCCCCGCAAAGGGCCCTGTTCAGGGCTGGTAAGGTAAAAGAGCTTTGAACTTTAGTAATTTAGAATAGGGTAGGGCATTTTTTTATTTTGGGGGGCTTTGTTATTTTATTAGGGGGCTTAGAGTAGGTGTAATTAGTTTAAAATTGTAATATTTTTCTTATGTTTGTAAATATTTTTTTATTTTTTGTAACTTAGTTCTTTTTTATTTTTTGTACTTTAGCTAGTTTATTTAATTGTATTTATTTGTAGCAATTGTATTTAATTAATTTATTGATAGTGTAGTGTTAGGTTAATTGTAGGTAATTGTAGGTAGTTTATTTAATTAATTTATTGATAGTCTAGTGTTAGGTTTAATTGTAACTTAGGTTAGGATTTCTTTTACAGGTAAATTTGTAATTATTTTAACTATTTTAGCTATTAAATAGTTCTTAACTATTTAATAGCTATTGTACCTAGTTAAAATAAATACAAAGTTACCTGTAAAATAAATATAAATCCTAAAATAGCTATAATATAATTATAATTTATATTGTAGCTATATTAGGATTTATTTTACAGGTAAGTATTTAGCTTTAAATAGGAATAATTTATTTAATAAGAGTTAATTAATTTCGTTAGATTTAAATTATGTTAGTGTTAGGGTTAGACTTAGCTTTAGGGGTTAATACATTTATTAGAATAGCGGTGAGCTCCAGTCGGCAGATTAGGGGTTAATGTTTGAAGTTAGGTGTCGGCGATGTTAGGGAGGGCAGATTAGGGGTTAATACTATTTATTATAGGGTTAGTGAGGCGGATTAGGGGTTAATAACTTTATTATAGTAGCGCTCAGGTCCGGTCGGCAGATTAGGGGTTAATAAGTGTAGGCAGGTGGAGGCGACATTGTGGGGGGCAGATTAGGGGTTAATAAATATAATATATGCTTCGGCGATGTTAGGGCAGCAGATTAGGGGTACATAAGGATAATGTAAGTAGCGGCGGTTTACGGAGCGGCAGATTAGGGGTTAATAACAATATGCAGGGGTCAGCGATAGCGGGGGCGGCAGATTAGGGGTTAATAAGTGTAAGGTTAGGGGTGTTTAGACTCGGGGTACATGTTAGAGTGTTAAGTGCAGACGTAGGAAGGGTTACCGCATAGCAAACAATGGGGCTGCGTTAGGAGCTGAACGCGGCTTTTTTGCAGGTGTTTGGTTTTTTTTCAGCTCAAACAGCCCCATTGTTTCCTATGGGGGAATCGTGCACGAGCACGTTTTTTAGGCTGGCCGCGTCCGTAAGCAACTCTGGTATCGAGAGTTGAAGCTGCGTTAAAAATGCTCTACGCTCCTTTTTTGGAGCCTAACGCAGCCTTTATGTGGTCTCTCAATACCAGAGTTATTTTTATGGTGGGGCCAGAAAAAAGCCAGCGTTAGTTTTTCGGGTCGTTACCGACAAAACTCCAAATCTAGCCGTTAGTGTATATTTTATAGGTAAGCATTTAGTTTTAAATAGGAATAATTTACACCTAGATTTAGATTTTTGCGGCCAAAGGGGTGCGTTAGCTACTCGCCTTTTTTTTCTAGCGCTGCTTCTAAACAACGCTGGTATTTAGAGTTCTGCATTATATTATTAACCCCTAATCTGCCGCTCTGTACAGGGTGTTAGGGTGTTAGGTTTAAACGTAACCTTTTTTCCCATAGACATCAATGGGGTTGCGTTGAAGAGCTTTTCATTCCGCGATCGCAGGTTTTTATTTTTTTTCTAACACTTTCTCCCCATTGATGTCTATGGGGAAAGCATGCACGAGCATGTCAAAGCAGCGCTTAGATTTTGTGCGGTATGGAGCTCATCGCAACCATATCGCATGCACAAGGCGTTTTTTCCAAAATTCGTAAAGGCAGCGCTATGGAGGGTGAAATAACGCAACTTTTTCGCATTCATTTCGCACCCTCTATAGCGCAAAACTTGTAATCTAGGTGTATGTTTCATTGTGGAGCAATCTTGCACTCAACTAAGCAACTGCCTCATTTGTTTTATTGGAGAAACTTCCATAATGACAATATTGCCCCTTGTTTGAGTATATAACTTCTGCACACTGGAAAACACGCTTCTCCAATAACAGCACGTCTGAATCAATAAACCAAACAATTGCACTGCTGCATTTTATACAGCTCAACAGAAGTATAAAATATGTTTGTTTTCTACATTACATGCAAAATCATAAAAGTATTGATCTAGCTAACTACAAAATATTATTGTGTTCACCAGCATTGCAGTGGAACGATTACGCTTTGTAGGCACCACTATAAATTATCTTAGTTTTGATTTATTTAGCATAGCAAGTTGTCCACTTTAAATAAAGATGAGCTGCTGTTGGTGTATTGTACAAATCTGTTAGAATTGTCGTTTCTTGAATAGTAAGCATTACTTCAGCAATGCCATATGGGATTTGTTTTTATTACCTGATAATTTGCATACATATGTAAATGCTAGGGATATATTATTGTATGCCAATTATTTTCTTGGTTTTTTTTTACAATATGGAGAATTAATTTGCATTATAATACATACATGGTCACATGATCAAATGTACCACTCACTATTATTTGAATACCCTGAAAAACTTGCAGTAATTACTTATAGCGATATGTATCAATGTCTTCAAAAAGACAGTTCGAATTTTAATTTGCTGAATCTATATTGTAAACAGCTTTTTTCAAATTGATTTAGCAATTCAGAGACTTTAGCCCATATAAAAACACCTTGTAAACAGAAGATATTTCTGTTGCCTTCCTATCAAATAGCTATCAGCCAAGTCTAAACATTTTTAGAACAAATTAATATCTTGTTTTCCACTGTGAGACATTTCAGGTTTGCTCCTGGAGAAGACAAGTTTGCTGCTACCATTATGTTAGGAAAAACTAGTTCATTAGCTGATAACCTCTACTGAAGCTGTAAAGATTTTTTTTTTTCCTCATGAATGTTCAATCAGATACAATTTTTTTGTCTGTGGACATAAAGTTTTTATTAAACAAAAAATAATTTGTTTGTGCAAAAAGGATATGTCCAAAAAAGTCAATTGGAGATAAAGTGCCAACTCCAAATGTGCATATGTGATCCCATGGACATATGCACTTTTGGAGTTGGCATTTAATCTCCAATTGGCTTTTTTGGACATATCCTTTTTGCACTAACATATTGTTTTTGGTTTGATTTATTATTGTTTGTGTATTTACAGGTAATAATTTTCTTTTTGTATATAGTTTTTATTAGACATTTTTTGTTCCCGATACTTTTCTATTGCAAAAAAAAAATAAAAAATATGCAATTTATGTTTAAACTCGACAAACCATGACATGTTTTTGTATAGTTTAATCTTTTTTTAAGAAATAATTTTTATTTTCTAATAGTTGAATATAATCTAGAAGATATGTGTTTCTAGATTAAGTCTTTAAGAACTCCTTTCTGCAGATATTTTTAAATAAATCATAAAACACCAGTCATTATAAATAATTGTCAAATAAATTATAATATTTTATTGCAAAATAATAACAAAAATATATTTGTCTGTTGCAGGTCATGGATTCATGGGCAATAAGTAAAATTAAGTAAATGACACAACATTTAATATTTCTTCAAGAAATAAATGTTTGTCAAGTTTTAGCTCATTAGGGTGATGACCTGCAATAATTACCTCATTAGTACTTGAAAACAACATTACACCAATATCATTTTCTCACAACAGAGGAGACTAAAAATGATCATCATAATATTATTAAAATGGCTCATGTTAGCATTTTAGTTCAACTCTAATTATTAGAGGTCAGGGTAATTTGATCTTCATTTCTTCTTGATTAGACCACAAAGTTTAGGAAATCAATTACTAATAGAGTTGAAAAGAAAAAAAACTAAGAAAAAAAAACATTTTAAGAATATTTCTTAAAGTTGTAAATTCTTGCTGTATAATATATGTAGATATACATGTATAAACCACCTATATTTTCAATTCCTGATTGAAAAATACATGTCAGGCTTTGTGGATCTCATCAAAAAGATACAGTTGCAACTCTCTATGTATGTGAGCAAGGCGTCTTTGTCAGGTTTCTTATCTGAGGCAGGAACAGGAGTTGAAAAATGTATGCGTTTGTTTAACCCCTTTACTATCTGGTCTTTCAGACAAAAACTTGCCCAAAATGCCAGACATGTTTTAGCATTTTTGCTATCACTCCATTAAAATAGAAATATAGCCTTGTTTTTTTTTTAATATACCTGTATATATATTTTTTAAGTAGACAACCCAAGGTATTGATCTAGGCCCATTTTGGTATATTTCATGTCACCATTTCATCGCCAAATGCAATCAAATAAAAATAATTGTTACTTTTTTTCACAAACTTTGGGATTCTCACATAAATTATTTACATACTGCTTGTGCAATCATGGCACACATATTTATAAAAGTTTATCTGTGATCCCCTTTGTTTAGAAATAGCAGACATATATGGTTTTGCCATTGCTTTTTGGTAATTAGAAGCTGTGCACCACTCTTCTATTATTCTCGGCAGTGAAGGGGTTAATTAGGTAGTTTAAAAGGTTAATTTTATCTTTAGTGTAGGGATTTGCCTCCCACCTGACACTTCCCACCCCCTGATCCCTTCCTGGTCCCTCCCAAACAGCTCTTTTCCCTTCCCCACTCGTCACTGCTATCTTAATTGACGGCAGACAGTCTGCCAGTATGAAAATATACTGGGTTTTTAAAAAAAAAAATATATATATATATATATTTTTTTATTTTTATATTTTCTGCAGTGTAGGATCCCCCTTACTCCCCAACCTCCCTGATCCCCCCAACTCTCTAAATCTCCCCCTCTACCTATTAGCCATTGTCTTAGGTACTGGTAGCTGTCTGCTACTACCTTTAAACTGTTTTTTTTTTCAAATTTGTTTTTCACATTTTTAATTTAAAAAAATAAATCTCAGTAGCGTAGTGAAATTAGCTTTAAAAGTCAAAATACTTACCTATAGCGAACTGGGGAGATACCATACTAACCCTTCTATTAGCCTGCCACTCTCCCCCAGGTGCGCTATATGTAAGTATGAAACTACAAGTGACACTTTCTCACCTGCAGCAAAGGAACAATTGCATTCATTTTAATGAAAAAGAAATGTAAATAAATATTCAGTATTCATTTAGTTTCGAATGAAACAAATACCGAATATTCATTCTGAATTATTCTTGAGACCTAAAGAATAGTGTTATGGCTAAAATAAGTTTCACAAAAATGATGGAAAACATGTTAAAATAAAGTATTACACACATCCATAGATATTTTTATTAAAAAATACTGTATCTGTTTAATATTGAAAAAAAGTTTTAAAAGGGTTGAAAAGGAATATGGGATATTAAAAGGTGTATACACTGGGGCCTATCTATCAAGCTCCGAATGGAGCTTGATGCCCCGTGTTTCTGGCGAGCCTGCAGAAACAGCAGTTATGAAGCAGCGGTCACAAAGACCGCTGCTCCATAACCTGTCTGCCTGACATTGCCAGAAATCAACACGATCAAGTACGATCGGGTTAATTGACACCTCCTTGCTGGCGGTCGATTAGCCGCGAGTCTACAGGGGGCGGCGTTGCACCAGCAGCTCTTGTGAGCTGCTGGTGCAATGCTGAATACGGAGAGCGTATTGCTCTCCGTATTCAGCGAGGTCTGGCGGACCTGATCCGCACTGTCGGATCAGGTCCGCCAGACTTTGTTAAATAGAGGCCATAGTGTATGTCTAAATATTTGTATGCTTGTATGTATATATGTCTACATATGTGTATTTATGTAATTATATGTATAAATATGTTTGTGCATACATACATGCATATATAGACAAATACATATGTGCTTCCCAGTCAAATACCTCAAAATATGCAATATAATTATTAAACGTCATAGGGCTAGATTGAAAGTGGTATGCTCGTATTACAAGTTGAAAGTAAATGCAACTGCGAGAGCGCAGTTGTAATTTACGCTGTTTGGGTTAGTGTGACTGAATAACTCGAGTAAAGGGTAGTGAGTTAAAAAAAAGTTGCATCAAGTACAACATGAATAGAATTAAAAGTACATATATATATATATATATATATATATATATATATATATATATATATATATATATATATATATATATATATAAAAAAATATATATATATATATATATACATACATACATACATATACATGTCTAAATATGTGTGTATGTAAATATATATATAAAAGCAGAAAATGAATCCTCCCTCCAAGATCAGCCACCTAAGTGCAAGTAAGCAAATAATAATTCCAGAACAAAAGTGCACTCTCAGGATTTTCAAAACAAAAAAGTCAGCTTTATTGGATGACGTTTCGGGGATATGATATCCCTTTCATCAAAACGTGAACATACATGGTGCACAATCCCACACTATATAGCGTCAAAAAAGCTCTCATCAAAATTTGAGCCAAACATTGATTTGGAACGTATCTGTGCGTTCCTCCCAGCCGATAAACCAGAAGTTAAAAGTCAAAAATGCTCTCACATATTTATTTATATATGTATCCAAACATAGCAGAGATGCACTGACAGGGAACGGCAATGTAGAAATAAAGTCCAGTCTTTATTATAGAAAAGGGTAAAACCAAGTCGTACAGTCAGTGATAAAAACATCAATGCAGTGATCAAGTGCACAACCGCACAAAACGCGTCTGCGTGGAGCTCCTGTTCACACTCCTGTTGGATTGATGTTTTTATCACTGACCGTATGACTTGGTTTTACATTTTTCTATAATAAAGACTGGATTTTATTTCTACATTGCCGTTCCCTGTTAGTGCGTCTCTGCTATCTTTGGATATATATTTCCTTGTTTGACGTGTATAGCAGGCATGTTTGCTGGAGACGCCGTCATTGGGTTCCGGACCTATAGGGAGTGACTTCCCACCCACTCTCCATTGCGCTGCCAGAACACACACGGAGGAGGAGGTAAGGAAGATGTTGTGCTCCCCTATGGCTTGACACTTTGTATATGCATATTTATTTATATATGCGTGTACAGATTTGTTGCATCAGGATTTTTTAGAGGTTGAAAGATAGATTTGTAAATATAAAACTGCTCTTAAACACTGACACAACAGTAACCATTGTTTTTTTTTGGAATTAATAAAAAATTACAAAAATCAAATAACACAGAATTAACATAATTATATTATCGTACGTTAGGCTAGCCCCTGTCAACTCCTTTAAGTATCTCAGTAATTGTCTTGATCCTAACCTGTTGTTTGGACCTCATATTAACAAACTATTGTCTAGACTGTACCCTAAAATTGGAGCCCTTTTTAAATATAAATCCTGTCTAAATCTTGAGGTAAGGAAGCATATTGTACAACAGATGCTGTTCCCGGCAATCTATTACAGGGATGTTGGGTATGCATCTATGTTTCAGATCCATTTCAGTAAATTGTCAACTCTCTATAACTCATTATGCCAATTTGTCCTGCAATCTGATTACAAAACTCATCATGGTGATATGTTAAAAGTACTAAACTTGCTCTCACTTGACTCTAGACACTTTCGTCACCCCTCTTACCTTGTCTATAACCACTTTTCTGAGAAACTCCCGCACTACCTGAACAGTATGCTCACCCCTGCTCCCCACTCCCCCCTTTAACTTAATATCATCTTCTTCCACTCTACTCTCTATTCCCCGTTACGGTTGGCGTTTTCATTCAGTTTGCATTCCTCAAATGTGGAATAACCTTCCAGAAAGCACCAATTCCTCAGGCAACTTGAGATCATTGAAAAGAAATGTCTCTCTATCTTTACAAACAAACCAATCATGTAAATATTGTAATTTCTAAAAAGACCTACTTTGCATCTGTATATTGCTATGTAAAAATGTTACTACTGTAAAATGTCATGTATTATTGGCATATCCCAGGATAAATGTGCAACAGACTGCACTAGGTATACCAAACAGGGAAATAAATTCCAAGGGAAATACCTTGATTTAGCAGAGTGGGCATCTCGTCCCTGCACGCCAGACTCACTTCTTCCAAACTTTGTGGTCTCTTCTGTGGTGGTTATGGGCTGGTGACAATCAAATACATTTAGGCTCGAAAGAACAGAAAGATCAGGGGTTCATATAGCACTCACTCTCACTCAAAAATATATATGTATAAAAACATTCATACTTTATTATTTAAGGTTAAAACCGGGATGTGACTCCCTGTAAATAGATTAAACTACCCACAACCTATTGAACCTATACAAACTTAAAGGAAATTAAACCGCTAATCACTCCTCTGCTTCCTGGCCGATAACAGGAAACATCGGCATTAGGTGACTGGAGTGACCTAGCGGCTGTGAATCTAAAGTTATAAAACAAATGCGTTTTGGCTTGGTTAGCCTTTGTCAATGTTACACTTTAGGTATCAAAATTGAATAAGCCGAGGCTTCGGCGTGCAGGGCTTTTTATATCTGTACTGTGCATACCATCAGCCAATCAGGATAGCGCCTGAGGACACCGCCTCCATTTTGGTCAGTAAACGTTTAGCAGAAGTTAAACCCTCTGTTAGAAGTACACTGATTGGGTGATTATGTGTAAATGCTCAGATAACCTGCACGTTAATTGGGTATAGTGTATCTGAACGCTAGGGATTGCTATGATGATTCTATTATGCCACCTCAATAATACTTAAACCATCTGACATGTGGAATTAAAACTGTGCATATGAAGTGTGTGATCTTGCATGGATCTCTTACTAGTCATATAGCACTACCAAACAGTATGTGATATTTTCCCATGTCAAAAACGGCATAGCATTAAAGGATCACATGTCTCACGTTGTAATGCCAACCTGATTAGGTGTCAGTAAAAATACACAACACACAGTTAAATATATCAGGACCTCCTCAAAGTCTACGAGTTGATCACTATTGTAAAGTGTTAATGGTTATTACAATCCTTGGAAGCAATTTGTAAAATGTATTGTGTAATGCTCCCAAATATTTTTCCTTTAAAAATAAAGATATCAGGTTCCAGTTAGTTAATACAATCATCTTACATCACGTAGGCTATACACATGTTAAAAATTATTATAATGAAAAAATGCATAAATGCATCAGCTTCCTATCACTTGTTATAATACTGTGTAGATTAATTATGGAAGCTGCACCGCAATAGCTATGTATAGTTATAGTGATTATATAATATCATGTGTTTATTCATTAACATATGAGATAATGACGTGGTAAAAAATATAGGAGTCAATGTATAAGTGTACAAGGATAGTATTTCTAAAAGATTATCTAACAGTGGACCCCCACTAGTTGGTGTAATGTTGTACGATACTGTATATTAATAAGATAGTATGGAGTGGTAACACTTTTACCTATACTATAAAAAAATATGAGTGCAACACCATTATTAGACATGTGCGATTCGGTTTGGTCCGAATCGAAATTCGGATGAATTTTGTTGAATTCTGAATTCGGATCGATTTGAATTTCCGAATTGCGGCAGTGCCGAATCTACCAAATAAATCCAAATTGATTTGAATTTATTCGGATGGATTCAGATGGATTCGGATGGCCATGTATTACACTAGTATTGTACAGTATACTAGTGTAATACACAGCACATCCCACTTAACAGTGCCGGAAATCCGAATCGATTCGAACCGAATCGAACCGAACCGAATTTCACACGAATCTGAAAGAATCCGAATGAATCCGAAACAAATTTGTTCGATTTCTTCCGAATTCGAATCGGTCCGAATCGATCCGAACCGAACCGAATTTTTCGCGGCTGTACATGTCTAACCATTATACTTCAATAGATGAAAATATATGCAATAATCTTAAGATCATTTTAACTATCCTATAGAACTACATTATAGTGGTATAACTTTGTAGTCTATATACGTGCCACATTACCCAAGAAGTGTAAAAAGGGAATAAAATATGCATTGACACTACATATTGCAGAGATATCATCAGTAATTCAGATATATACCCAATAGTTATTGAACTCATTCATACCATGGGGTATGACAGTGTTCAAATTAAAAACCCATTTGGTTTCCATTTTTAACAGTCTTTGTTCTGTATTCCCCCCTCTTATTCCATGTTTAAGTTTCTCCAAACCCCAGCATTTCAAAGCATTGGTTTTCCCACTATGGGATTGTAAAAAGTGTTTTGCTACACTTGTAATTTGTTTTTTATCTTCTATATCCTTGTGGGCTGTCCTTATGTTACTCAGATGTTCAGTTATACGTGTTCCCAGGCTGCGTGTCGTCATGCCAACGTAATATAGATTACAACTGCAGGATATACAGTAAATTACGTTGGAACTTTGGCAGTTAATGTGTTCTTTAATGGTCCACGTTTTATTAAATCTGTCCACTATAGATTGTTTTTTAAACATATGCTGGCACACTTTACAGTGCCTGCAAGCAATAGAACTTTGGAATATAGGAGATTTTTTAGCATTCCTATCATAATGACTTGTTATTAACCTGTCACTGATGTTGCTAGCTCTCCTGTATGTTACCAAAGGTCTGTCTGGTAGTAATGGTTTTAATAGTGCGTCTTGGGTAAGGACATGCCAATGTTTTTGTAAAATGCTAGTGATTCAATAGGTTGTGGGTAGTTTAATCTATTTACAGGGAGTCACATCCCGGTTTTAACCTTAAATAATAAAGTATGAATGTTTTTATACATATACATTTTTGAGTGAGAGTGGGTGCTATATGAACGCCTGATCTTTCTGTTCTTTCTAGCCTAAATGTATTTGCCTTAAAGGGGTAGCACCGGAATTTATTATTGAATTCCTTATCTCACCTAATACACAGTGTAGTGCCAGTTTTGTTTTTTTGTTCTAAGTATTACTGGTGACAATCAAACAAGAAAACAACAAATAACTCCTGGATAAAGCGAAAAGATTCAGCGTAATCACACAAAATACCATGCAAAGCACAATATTCACACAACGTTAAGTTCATCATTTAATAGTGAAAGGTAAAAAGCTGAAAATTCACATAACGGTTAGCGGTCAGAAAGGTGCTTACGTCATCTGATGCTTTTCATGCATGTACTGCGCTTTCTCACCAATACCTCACCAATACCTTACCTTTAACTAATTAATAATGAACTTTTAACTTTGTACGAATATTGAGCTGTGCATGGTATTTTATGTGATTATGCTGATGTGCCCAAGCTGAATCTTTTCACTTTATCCAGGAGTTATTCATTTTCATATCCCAGGATGCACTGAACAATTAGAAAAATCTCAATGTATGTTTTTCCTTTGAAAACATTTTATAAATAAATAAATGTATGTATTTAAATGTGTATATGCATATGTATATGTAAATATATACAGGAAGTGCAGAATTATTAGGCAAATGAGTATTTTGACCACATCATCCTCTTTATGCATGTTGTCTTACTCCAAGCTGTATAGGCTCGAAAGCCTACTACCAATTAAGCATATTAGGTGATGTGCATCTCTGTAATGAGAAGGGGTGTGGTCTAATGACATCAACACCCTATATCAGGTGTGCATAATTATTAGGCAACTTCCTTTCCTTTGGCAAAATGGGTCAAAAGAAGGACTTGACAGGCTCAGAAAAGTCAAAAATAGTGAGATATCTTGCAGAGGGATGCAGCACTCTTAAAATTGCAAAGCTTCTGAAGCGTGATCATCGAACAATCAAGCGTTTCATTCAAAATAGTCAACAGGGTCGCAAGAAGCATGTGGAAAAACCAAGGCGCAAAATAACTGCCCATGAACTGAGAAAAGTCAAGCGTGCAGCTGCCAAGATGCCACTTGCCACCAGTTTGGCCATATTTCAGAGCTGCAACATCACTGGAGTGCCCAAAAGCACACGGTGTGCAATACTCAGAGACATGGCCAAGGTAAGAAAGGCTGAAAGATGACCACCACTGAACAAGACACACAAGCTGAAACGTCAAGACTGGGCCAAGAAATATCTCAAGACTGATTTTTCTAAGGTTTTATGGACTGATGAAATGAGAGTGAGTCTTGATGGGCCAGATGGATGGGCCCCTGGCTTGATTGGTAAAGGGCAGAGAGCTCCAGTCCGACTCAGACGCCAGCAAGGTGGAGGTGGAGTACTGGTTTGGGCTGGTATCATCAAAGATGAGTTTGTGGGGCCTTTTTGGGTTGAGGATGGAGTCAAGCTCAACTCCCAGTCCTACTGCCAGTTTCTGGAAGACACCTTCTTCAAGCAGTGGTACAGGAAGAAGTCTGCATCCTTCAAGAAAAACATGATTTTCATGCAGGACAATGCTCCATCACACGCGTCCAAGTACTCCACAGCGTGGCTGGCAAGAAAGGGTATAAAAGAAGAAAATCTAATGACATGGCCTCCTTGTTCACCTGATCTGAACCCCATTGAGAACCTGTGGTCCATCATCAAATGTGAGATTTACAAGGAGGGAAAACAGTACACCTCTCTGAACAGTGTCTGGGAGGCTGTGGTTGCTGCTGCACGCAATGTTGATGGTGAACAGATCAAAACACTGACAGAATCCATGGATGGCAGGCTTTTGAGTGTCCTTGCAAAGAAAGGTGGCTATATTGGTCACTGATTTGTTTTTGTTTTGTTTTTGAATGTCAGAAATGTATATTTGTGAATGTTGAGATGTTATATTGGTTTCACTGGTAAAAATAAATAATTGAAATGGGTATATATTTGTTTTTTGTTAAGTTGCCTAATAATTATGCACAGTAATAGTCACCTGCACACACAGATATCCCCCTAAAATAGCTAAAACTAAAAACAAACTAAAAACTACTTCCAAAAATATTCAGCTTTGATATTAATGAGTTTTTTGGGTTCATTGAGAACATGGTTGTTGTTCAATAATAAAATTAATCCTCAAAAATACAACTTGCCTAATAATTTTGCACTCCCTGTATATATATATACACACACACAGACATATACACACACAAAAATATACACATTGGAGCTCTTTGCAATCAAATACATGAAAACATGAAAACATGAAAACATTGATTCATCTTTAATATTATATATATATATATATATATATATATATATATATACATATTTCGTATTAATGTTATTGCTGTAGTTTAATAATGTTATTATGATGCTCATGTATGTTATTTACAATAGAGTCCGTTGTTCTCTTTTATATTACTGGACTAGATTGAATACAATTCTAGCTAAGTTAAGTCATAGAACACTGACTGACTACCTAGTGACTGACTAGTGACAACACACAGACTTACTACCTAGTGACTGACTAATGACAGCATACAGACTGACTACCTAGTGACTGACTAGGGACAGCACACAGACTGACTACCTAGTGACTGACTAATGACAGCATACAGACTGACTACCTAGTGACTGACTAGTGACAACACACAGACTTACTACCTAGTGACTGACTAATGACAGCATACAGACTGACTACCTAGTGACTGACTAATGACAGCATACAGACTGACTACCTAGTGACTGGCTATGGACAGCACACAGACTGACTACCTAGTGACTGGCTAGTGACAGCAAACAGACTCACTACCTGGTGACTGACTAATGACAGCACACAGACTGACTACCTAGTGACTGACTAATGACAGCACATAGACTACCTAGTGACAGCACACAGACTGACTGTCTAGTGACTGACTAGTGACAGTGCACAGACTGACTACCTTGTGACTGACTAGTGACAGCACACAGACTGACTACCTAGTGACTGACTAATGACAGCGTGACACAGTGATGGAACCAAGTTGTAAGATGGCAGAAGACAGAAGATAAAGAAGAGTACAGCCGCCGTGAAGATGTAGAGGACCACTCCAGAAGACAGCAGGTATAAAGAAAGAAGAGGAGCACTGCCAAAGTCAAGTTGGTAAATTGAAACACTTTTAGGTCAATCTTTTTTAGATTAGGTTTTTTTTTAGTTTAAGACTAATTTTAGAATAGGCTTTTTTGGGGGGAATTGGGGGTTACTTTTATTGTAGAATAGGGTTGTAGTATTTATTTGATAAAGAGCTGTGTCCCGTTAGGGCAATGCCCTACAAAAAGCCCTTCTAAGGGCTATTGTTATAGTAACTTTTAGTGTTGGTTTATATTTTTTATGTTGGTATGTTTTTGTTGTTGTTTTTTTAAAGGGGGCTTTTGTTTTAGTAGTGCTGGGGGATGTGGTGGTATAAGGGTTAATAGCTTAGGGAGTATTGGCAGTATAGGGGGTTAAGAAGTGTAGGGTTATTGCAGTGGGCTATTGGTGGTATAGTGGTTAATAGGGTAGGAAGTTTATTGCGGTGGGCTATTGATGGTAAAGGGATTAATAGGTTAGGAAGTTAATTGCAATGGGCTATTGACTGTATGGGGTTAATAGGGTAGGAAGTTTATTGTGGTGGTCTATTGGCAGTATAGGTGTCAGTAGGTTAGGAAGTTTATTGTAGTTGGATATTGGCAGTTTAGGGGTTAAGTAGTTGATGGGTTATGGCAGTTTAGAGGCACATAGGTATAGTTATTTGGCTCAGTACTTTATATTTAAAAGGGATCTTTTACTTTACATCACCAATGTCGGTGCCAATGCTGCTTGAAATATTTTGCCAGCATCACCACCCATTGCAATGTACAGTAAAATGCCCCTCTGTGATGCTGCCTTTAAAGAGTAATGTCAGCACTTTTGAATAGTTCACCAAAATTCTCAGCATCGCAAATTCCTTTTAAATATATTGCTGCCTTGCAGAACTTTTGATCATCAGGGCCTGATTAGTGACAACATAGAGACTGACTACCTAGTGACTGACTAGTGACAACGAAGAGACTAACTAGTGACTTATTAGTGAAAGCACACAGATTGACTACCTAGTGACAGACTAGTGACAGTACACCCAATGATTACCTAGTGACTGACTTGTGACAGTACACCCAATGATTACCTAGTGACTGACTAGTGACGATGCACAAGTGGACTACCTAGTGACAGACTAGTGACAGTACACCCAATGACTACCTAGTGACTGACTAGTGACAACGAAGAGACTAACTAGTGACTTATTAGTGAAAGCACACAGATTGACTACCTAGTGACAGACTAGTGACAGTACACCCAATGATTACCTAGTGACTGACTAGTGACGATGCACAAGTGGACTACCTAGTGACTGACTAGTGACAACAAAGAGACTAACTAGTGACTTATTAGTGAAAGCACACAGATTGACTACCTAGTGACTGACTAGTGGCGATGCACAAGTAGACTAACTAGTGACTGACTTGTGACAGTGTGCAGTTACTGCCTAGTGATAGAGTGCAAACTGACTACCTAGTAACTGACTAGTGACAACGAAGAGACTAACTAGTGACTTACTAGTGAAAGCACACAGACTGACTATCTAGTGACTGACTAGTGACAGTAAACCCAATGACTATCTAGTGACTGACTAGTGGCGATGCACAAGTAGACTAACTTGTGACTGACTTGTGACAGCGCTTTGACATGTATTGATTTTATGCTTTGGAGAAAGACTTGTTTTGCTGAAACGCGTTGAGCTATATTTTAATAAATTCTGAAGCTGCATCTGAAGATACCCTTGTGATGGTTTTAATAAAAGGCTGATTTAAAACTTAAATCCTGTGAGTATGACCTGTTTGTGTGCCTACCATTTTATTTGAAACGTGCTACACCATTGTGAGCTTTTTATTTTGGAGGGGAAAGAAGGCAGGTTTCACAGAGGAAAAGAGCAGCTTGCATCCCCTGAGGTGACACAGCGCCGACACATTCGATATTTCTTGTTTCTGGATATGGTCTGGGAGAACCGGGGCTGGAAGCAAGCATCTGAAGGGAAGTGCTACCATAGCTTTATAGTTTACTGTTATTTACAAGATAGACAGACTAGTTAACTGGCTAGTAATTGACTAGAGACAGCATGCTAACTGACTAACTAGTGACAAATAAAAGTGTATCATAGCATAGACATGCCTATTGTGGTCAAAAAGACTATTATATTGTGGCAGAGGATATAAATACAATATTGATAGATAAAATGGTTATGGACGTAAAGATATGCCCAAAACTTATAGCCAACAATTTTAGTGCTTCTAAACTGACAGACATGGTAGCGGAAAAAGTTTTCACTGTCTAAGGTATGCACACAACCTCTTCTGCTTACAATTAAAATCCAAATTTTAATTTGTGTAAATGCAGGGATGGGGTTGTTGTCTGATAGACCGGAATATGCAGTTAAGGATCACAAACCTCTGTATATCTCAACCTGAATTTAAAAAGATCAGTCCCCACAGCATGTTGCATAACTATTGATCCAAATAAATATATCAGGCTAATTTATCGACCCTCTGTTTGACATGATCCAATCAGCGGATCATGTCCGACAGACATCGCTGAATGCGGATAGCAATACGCTCTCCACATTCAGCATTGCACCAGCAGCTCTTGTGAACTGCTGGTGCAATGCCACCCCCTGCAGATTCGCAGCCAAACGGCCGCTAGCAGGGGGTATCAATCAACCCAATTGTATTCGATCGGGTTGATTTCCTGCGATGTCTGTCCGCCTCCTCAGAGCAGACGGAGGACAGGTTATGGAGAAGCGGTCTTTAGACCGCTGCTTCATAACTGGAGTTTCTGGCGAGCCTGAAGGCTCCCCAGAAACACGGCCTTCATGCTCCATATGAAGCTTAATAAATAGGCCCCATCATGCGTTCCATAAACTGGCTTGTATCACACGTTCATATTACTCTGAAAAGTACCATGTCTGTATAAAATTGTAAATTGTATTGTACACATTTCAAAACACTTAAAGGGACAACGAACCCAGATTTTTTCCTTTCATGATTCAGATAGAGTATGCAATTTTAAGCAACTTTCTAATTTACTCATTTTATCAATTTTTCAAAATTCTCTTGGTATCTTTATTTGAAATGCAAGAATGTAAGTTTATATGTCGGACCATTTTTGGTGAACATACTGTGTTGCTCTTGCTGATTGGTGGATAAATTCACCCACCAGTAAACAAATGCTGTCCAGCGTTCTGAACAAAACAAATTGCTTAGATGCCTTCTTTTTCAAATAAAGATAGCAAGAGAACCAAGACAAATTAATAATGGGAGTAAATTAGAAAAGTTATTAAAATTGTATGCTCTATCTGAATAACTAAAGTAAAAATTTGGGTTCAGTGTCCCTTTAAAGGATTTTAGGTACATACATATAGTACATATAGTTTAGTCCATCATAATCTTCTTTACATACACAATTCATGGCAAATCATGCTTTCTCAAATACTTTGGGTTCCTCTAGTACTCCCTTTATCATACACACTCAGAAGGCAGCATGTCCTGTACATCACAGTAACATACTGTACCTCAATGCCCTCTGCCCCTATTGTACAACAAAATCAGTCACCTTTGTTTATAGCACTGCAGAATATGCTGGTATTCTACAAATAAATGATGGCAATCAAACTACAACTACTAATAAAAATAATGCTTACAGTCCTTGGAAGTTCTAGAAAATTCTCTATCTATTACCTAGATTACGAGTTTTGCGTTACAGCTTTTAACGCTGAAAAATGGCAATTTCAGCATAATGGCAGTAATGCAGCTATTACGAGTCGTGTCAGTATAGCTATACCGCAAGCATTTTAGACTATAAAGCAACGTCCATTCCGCACTCAAAAAAATGACATTTTTACGTGGGATTTTCATAGCGCTGGTCTAACAGGTTGTGCGGTGAGACTAAAATGCTTACAGCTTATACCCACACAATCCATACCGCCATCTGAGAGCAGTAGTTATGAGTTTTGCGCCACAAAAATGTTTTCCCAAACCTCATAACTAAAGTGTTACAAAGTACACTAACACCCATAAACTACCTATTAACCTCTAAACCGCCACCCTACCGCATCACAAAAACTATTTAAAATGTATTAACCCCTAACCTGCTGCCCACCTACATCGAGACTATTAAATACATTTATTAACCCCTAATCTGCCGCTCCCAACATCACCGACACTAATAAAAATTTAAGCAGCCAATAGGATGAGAGCTTCTGAAATCCTATTGCCTGTTATAAACAGCCAATAGGATGAGAGCTACTGGAATTCTATTGGTTGTTCAAATCAATAGAATAGTTATGTTAGGTTTATTTATAGTTTAATGTTAGGTTTATTTTTATTTCACAGGTAAGTTTTTATTTATTTAAATATAGTTATATTGTACTTTTAATTTAAGTTAGGGAGTGTTAGGGTTAGGAGTTAATAGTTCAATTTAGTGCTTTGCGATGTGGGGGGCTGGCGTTTTAGGGGTTAATAGGTTTATTTAGTAGCGGTGATGTGGGGGGCCAGAGGTTTAGGGGTTAATAGGTTTATTTAGTAGCAGTGATGTTGGAGGCTTGAGGTTTAAGGGTTAATAGCTTTATTGTAGTGTCGGCAATGTCAGGTAGCGGCAGATTAGGGGTTAATAGCTTTATTATAGTGTTGGCGATGTCGGGGAGTGGCGGATTAGGGGTTAATAGCTTTATTATAGTGTTTGTGATGCGGGAGAGTGTCCATTTAAGGGTTAATACGTCGTTTATGGGTGTACTTTGTAACAGTTTAGTTATGAGTTTTGTGAAACATTTTTGTTTTGCAAAATCCATAACTACTGCTTTCAGATGGCCGTATGGATCGTGTTGGTATAGGCTGTAACGCAAGCTATTTAGCCTGACCGCACAACCTGGAATACCGACACTATGAAAATCCCACACAAAAACATCATTTTTTTTAGTGCGAAATGGACATTGAGTTACAGGCTAAAATGCTTGCATTACAGCTATACCGACACGACTCGTCATATGCATTCCTTGCCATCACGCTGGAATTGCCATTTTTTCAGCGTCAAAAGCCGTACCGCAACACTTGTAATCTATCTGTAAGTTTCTTATTTATCTTTAAATGTATGCTAAGCAGGATAAAGCTATATTATATAATTTTAGTCATTTTGATATAAAATTGTTGATTATTTTATTACCATTTGTGCATTTCACTAGGAAGTTGACAATGTAATTTGATAGTGAATAATAAAACTTTCTAATGTCAACATTTGTAAAAAAAAAAAAAAGGAAATATCAAAAAGCTATTTAATTTAATGTACCTGAAAGTTGACATGAAATAGAAATTAACCCTACAGAATAATCACCAGCAATATCAAACATGTTTTTATTTATAAAAAATAAAATTTTATATCACTCAAAGATCAAAAGCCTTATTTTCTTATACCTATATGCCAACATAATTATCCTGGATATTAGTTTGATGTACTATGCTTTATTCATGGAGAATTTTCACTTACGTCCAAATGTTAATTATTCTATTGTGTATGATGAAAATACATATTCTGCCATGTCTTTACAATTCAGTGAAATGAAAGTCTTCTCTTAATTTCAATCATTGTCTGACTTTGAAACAAAACAAGACATCTTCTGCATCAGATCTTTTAAATGTTTCATTGACAGACACACAATATTGGGCATTGTGCTACCTAAGTAATTGAGGCTTTGAAACATCAAAGTTTGACATCTTCAAACACTCAAGAAGCTTTATTGAAAAGATCCTTTAACAAAAATAAAAAAGAGTAACCCTGTCATTTGAGATCAATGACTCAGTCTGAAACAAAGGGTCTGGTATTAAAGTGTAAATAAGGTTGTTTTCTTCATACTGACAAACAGGTGCAGAAGTTTATTTGCTTTACATCTGATCATTATTAGCTTCAAGGGACACCAAACCCAATTTTTTTCTTTCGTGATTCAGATAGAGCATGTCATTTTAAGCAACGTTCATATTTACTCCTATTATCAAATTCTCTTCATTCTATTGGTTTCTTTATTTGAAAAGCAAGAATGCAAGTTTAGATGCAAGCCCATTTTTGGTGAACAACCTGGGTTGTTCTTGCTGATTGGTGGATAAATTCACCCACCAATAAACTAGTGCTGTTCAGGGTGCTAAACCAAAAATTGGCTGGCTCCTTAGCTTAGATGCCTTATTTTTCAAATGAAGATAGCAAGAGTATGAAGAAAAATTAATAATAGGAGTAAATTGGAAAGCTGCTTAAAATTGCATGACAAAGGAAGAGAAAAAGAAGGCGCTCCAATGACGTATTATCTTGGGAGTAAGATCCCTCAAACCAAATTCAATGGCCCCTGAAGAAATATACTCACAAGCTGCAAGCACTTATCACAAAGTGCAATATAACACAGTTCGGGGAATTAGGCGCTTCCCAGCTAGCTCTCATATAGCGTCAGTGATGTCCAGGAAACCCACAGTATCGATAAACACCATACAGGAATCCAATTAATAAATGCAATACACTTCCAAATTTAAAGTGTAGAAACAGGAATTTATTAAAAAGTGCATATAGCACATAAAAAAAGCTGTACGCATTTCGCAATGAACTCTTGCTTCTTCAAGCAGCATAAATGGACATCACAAACAGAATATATATATATATATATATATATATATATATATATATATATATATATATATACACAACATAACTATAAAAACACATGGGGCAACAGGAGTATGATTGCAAGATACACATTGGACAAGGGCTTACCATAATTAGCCTATATATAAACATCACTTGGCCACAAGAGTCATGATATACTGAGAACTTAAATTGCAGATATCACTCCAGATAATGGTTATTCAAATCTACCAACAATAGAGGAATGGGCACATAAGTTGCGGCATGTATAACTCCGATCGTAAGAACGTTCGTGACATCACAGGTCTCGAGATATTTCGAGGACCAAGGAATCAACACCTGATTACCATAACGTCACTAGATATACGTATCCTAGACAACCAGAGTATACACCACAAAGCCCATTCACAAAACAATCTCTGGATTACATCAATGTTACAATTACATTCATACATAAAATACAAAGAATGCCATAAAAAGTTACATATATATATATATATATATATACACTGTGTGCAGAATTATTAGGCAAATGAGTATTTTGACCACATCATCCTCTTTATGCATGTTGTCTTACTCCAAGCTGTATAGGCTCGAAAGCCTACTACCAATTAAGCATATTAGGTGATGTGCATCTCTGTAATGAGAAGGGGTGTGGTCTAATGACATCAACACCCTATATCAGGTGTGCATAATTATTAGGCAACTTCCTTTCCTTTGGCAAAATGGGTCAAAAGAAGGACTTGACAGACTCAGAAAAGTCAAAAATAGGGAGATATCTTGCAGAGGGATGCAGCACTCTTAAAATTGCAAAGCTTCTGAAGCGTGATCATCGAACAATCAAGCGTTTCATTCAAAATAGTCAACAGGGTCGCAAGAAGCGTGTGGAAAACCCAAGGTGCAAAATAGCTGCCCATGAACTGAGAAAAGTCAAGCGTGCAGCTGCCAAGATGCCACTTGCCACCAGTTTGGCCATATTTCAGAGCTGCAATATCACTGGAGTGCCCAAAAGCACAAGGTGTGCAATACTCAGAGACATGGCCAAGGTAAGAAAGGCTGAAAGACGACCACCACTGAACAAGACACACAAGCTGAAATGTCAAGACTGGGCCAAGAAATATCTCAAGACTGATTTTTCTAAGGTTTTATGGACTGATGAAATGAGAGTGAGTCTTGATGGGCCAGATGGATGGGCCCATGGCTGGATTGGCAAAGGGCAGAGAGCTCCAGTCCGACTCAGACGCCAGCAAGGTGGAGGTGGAGTACTGGTTTGGGCTGGTATCATCAAAGATGAGCTTGTGGGGCCTTTTCGGGTTGAGGATGGAGTCAAGCTCAACTCCCAGTCCTACTGCCAGTTTCTGGAAGACACCTACTTCAAGCAGTGGTACAGGAAGAAGTCTGCATCCTTCAAGAAAAACATGATTTTCATGCAGGACAATGCTCCATTACACGCGTCCAAGTACTTCACAGCGTGGCTGGCAAGAAAGGATATAAAAGAAGAAAATCTAATGACATGGCCTCCTTGTTCACCTGATCTCAACCCCATTGAGAACCTGTGGTCCATCATCAAATGTGAGATTTACAAGGAGGGAAAACAGTACACCTCTCTGAACAGTGTCTGGGAGGCTGTGGTTGCTGCTGCACGCAATGTTGATGATGAACAGATTAAAACACTGACAGAATCCAAGGATGGCAGGCTTTTGAGTGTCCTTGCAAAGAAAGGTGGCTATATTGGTCACTGATTTGTTTTTGTTTTGTTTTTGAATGTCAGAAATGTATATTTGTGAATGTTGAGATGTTATATTGGCTTCACTGGTAAAAATAAATAATTGAAATGGGTATATATTTGTTTTTTGTTAAGTTGCCTAATAATTATGCACAGTAATAGTCACCTGCACACACAGATATCCCCCTAAAATAGCTATAACTAAAAACAAACTAAAAACTACTTCCAAAAATATTCAGCTTTGATATTAATGAGTTTTTTGGGTTCATTAAGAACATGGTTGTTGTTCAATAATAAAATTAATCCTCAAAAATACAACTTGCCTAATAATTCTGCACTCCCTGTATATATATATATATAATATAAATAAAAAGAATAACACATGCGTGTAACAGTCAGATCAAATAAAACACGATATTGAATTTACATAAAAAATCAAAATTTAAACAATTTAGGCAGCAACATATAAAAGTAAATATAAAGATGAAATATAAAAATAAATATATATGCAGGTTAAAATAAATATGAAAAAATATAATATAAAAAATGAAAACAAACATCAAATTTAATTATTTAAAGGCTGCTAAATCAATATTTTCATTAAGGCCTTCTGGTACTAAACTATGTTACGGCTAGATTATGAGTTTTGCGTTAGGGTTAAAAAGCAGCGTTGAGAGGTCCCAACGCTGCTTTTTAACGCCTGCTGGTATTACGAGTCTTGCAGGTAAAGGTGTACCGCTCACTTTTTTTCCGTGACTCGAACATACCGCAAATCCACTTATGTCAATTGCGTATACCATATTTTCAATGGGACTTGCATAATGCCGGTATTAAAAGTCTTGGAAAAAGTGAGCAGTAGACCCTCTCCTGTCAAGACTCGTACCGCATTAAAAAGTCAGTAGTTAAGAGTTTTATGGGCTAACGCCGTAACATAAAACTCTTAACTAAAGTGCTAAAAAGTACACTAACACCCATAAACTACCTATTAACCCCTAAACCGAGGCCCCCCATCGCAAACACTTAAATAAAATTTTTAACCTCTAATCAGCCAATAGGATTGAGCTCGCATTCTATTGGCTGTTCCAATCAGCCAATAGAATGCAAGCTCAATCCTATTGGCTGATTGCATCAGCCAATAGGATTTTTTCTACCTTAATTCCGATTGGCTGATAGAATTCTATTAGCCAATCGGAATTGAAGGGACGCCATCTTGGATGACATCACTTAAAGGTACAATCATTTAGTCGTCGGATCAAGACAGAAGAGGATGCTCCCCATTGGAGGTCTTGAAGATGGACCCGCTTCGCTCCATATGGATGAAGATAGAAGATGCCACCTGGATGAAGACTTCTGCCCGTCTGGAGGACCTCTTCTTCCCGGCTTCGATGAAGACTTCTGCCCGTCTGGAGGACCACTTCTGCCCGGTTGGGTGAAGATGTCTCAAGGTAGGGTGATCTTCAAGGGGTTAGTGTTAGGTTTTATTAAGGGGGGATTAAGTGGGTTTTAGAGTAGGGTTGGGTGTGTGGGTGGTGGGTTGTAATGTTGGGGGGGTATTGTATTTTTTTTACAGGTAAAAAGCTGATTACTTTGGGGCAATGCCCCGCAAAAAGCCCTTTTAAGGGCTATTTGTAATTTAGTGTAGGGTAGGGATTTTTATTATTTTGGGGGGCTTTTTATTTTATAAGGGGGATTAGATTAGTTGTAATTAGTTTAAAAAAAATGTAAATAATGTATTATTTTCTGTAATTTAGTGTTTTGTTTTTTTTTCTTCGTAATTAAGATAATTGTATTTAATTGTAGTTAGTGTAGGGAATTAATTTAATTATAGTGTAGTGTTAGGTGTATTTGTAACTTAGGTTAGGTTTTATTTTACAGGTAAATTTGTCTTTATTTTAGCTAGGTAGTTATTAAATAGTTAATAACTATTTAATAACTATTGTACCTAGTTAAAATAAATTCAAAGTTGCCTGTAAAATAAAAATAAACCCTAAGCTAGCTACAATGTAACCAGTGTTCCCTCTAAGGCCAGTTTTGTGTGCAGCCCAGCAGTGAAACAGTTAATTAGGTAACCACACCCTGCAATTAGCAAACACTGCACAATGCAGATGGCAAGGTATGGCTCTCTTGTTAACTGTTTCACTGCTGGGCTGCACACAAAACTGTCCTTAGAGGGAACACAGAATGTAACTATTAGTTATATTGTAGCTAGTTTAGGGTTTATTTTATAGAGTTTTTGTCGGGGCTAACAAGCAGTTTCAGCTCACCGCTCACCTACAAACAATGATGGTATTACGGGTTTTTACAAACCCAGCATTAGCCACAGAAAAGTGAGCGGAGAACAAAATTTAGCTCCACATCTCACCTCAATACCAGCACTGCTTATGGTAGCGGTGAGCTGGCAAAACGTGCTTGTGCGCGATTTCCCCATAGTAATCAATGGGGCAGATTCGGCTGAAAAAAACCTGCAAAAAAGCAGCGTTCAGCTACTAATGAAGCCCCATTGATTCCTATGGGAATTTTTTTTTTTATGTCTACACCTAACACCCTAACATGAACCCCGAGTCTAAACACCCCTAATCTTACACTTATTAACCCCTAATCCGCCAGCCCCGACATCGCCGCCACCTTTATTATATTATTAACCCCTAATCTGCCGCTCAATCTGCTGCTCTGGAAACCCCCGCCACCTATATTATACTTATGAACCCCTAATCTGCTGCCCCCAACATCGCCGACACCTACATACTATTTATTAAACCCTAATCTGCAGCCCCCAATGTTGCTGCAACCTAACTAAAATTATTAACCCCTAATCTGCCGCCCACAACGTCGCTACCACTATATTAAAGTTCTTAACCCCTAAACCTAAGTCTAACCCTAACCCTAATACCCCCTAACTTAAAAATAATTACAAAAAATCAAAATAAAATTACTACAATTAAATAAATAATTCCTATTTAAAACTAAATACTTACGTAATCTAGCCGTTAGTTTCCAGATCCAGAAAGCTTCCCTTTGTCTAAGTCTAGTAAACCGATTATACTGATTTGATGGGGGAATAAATTCTATGGGTCTAATTTTATAGATTCCTTTTTTACCTTAATGTTTGCAAGCACTATAGAGAGAAACACTATCGCCTAGATTACGAGTTTGGCATTAGCCTTATAAAGCAGCGTTGAGAGGTCCCAACGCTGCTTTTTAATGCCCGCTGGCAGGTACAGGTGTACCGCTCACTTTTCTTCCGCGAGTCGAGGCTACCGCAAATCCCTTTACGTCACTTGCGTATCCTGTCTTTTTAATGGGATTTACCTAACGCCGGTATTACGAGTCTTGGAAGAAGTGAGCGGTAGACCCTCTCCTGTCAAGACTCCCACCGCATTTAAAAGTCAGTAGTTAAGAGTTTTATGGGCTAACGCCGGAACATAAAACTCTTAACTAAAGTGCTACAAAGTACACTAACACCCATAAACTACCTATTAACCATTAAAACGACCCCCCCCCCACATCGGAAACACTTAAATAAATATATTAACCCCTAATCTGCCGACCGGACATCGCCGCCACTTTAATAAATATATTAACCCCTAAACCGTCGCACTCCCACCTCGCAAACATTAGTTAAATTTTATTAACATCGCCGACGCATACTTACATTTATTAACCCCTAATCTGCCACCCCCAACGTCGCTGCTACTATATTAAAGGTATTAACCCCTAAACCTAAGTCTAACCCTAAGAAAACCCCCCCTAACTTAAATATAATTTAAATTAAACGAAACAAATTTAACATAATTAAATAAATTATTCCTATTTAAAACTAAATACTTACCTATAAAATAAACCCTAAGCTAGCTACAATATAACTAATAGTTACATTGTAGCTAGCTTAGGATTTATATTTATTTTACAGGCAAATTTGTATTTATTTTAACTAGGTACAATAGTTATTAAATAGTTATTAACTATTTAATAACTACCTAGCTAAAATAAGTACAAAATGACCTGTAAAATAAATCCTAACCTAAGTTACAATTACACCTGACACTACACTATCATTAAATAAATTACCTAAACTACCTACAATTAACTACAATTAAATTAAATAAACTAAATTTACGGAAAAAAACAAACACTAAATTACAGAAAAAAAAAAGAATTACAAGAATTTTAAACTAATTACACCTAATCTAATCCCCCTAATAAAATAACCCCCCCCCCCAAAATAATAAAATTCCCTACCCTATACTAAATTACAAATAGCCCTTAAAAGGGCGTTTTGCGGGGCATTGCCCCAAAGTAATCAACTCTTTCAACTGTAAAAAAAATACAATACCCCCCCAACATTAAAACCCACCACCCACACACCCAACCCTACTCTAAAACCCACCCAATCCCCCCTTAAAAAAAACCTAACACTACCCCTCTGAATATCTTCCTACCTTGAGCTGTCTTCACCCAGCCGATCACAAGTGGACCTCCAGAGGGGCAGAAGTCTTCATCCGATCCAGGCAGAAGAGGTGCTCCAAGCGGCAGAAGTCTTCATCCAAGCGGCATCTTCTATCTTCATCCATCCGGAGCGGAGCGGGTCCATCTTCAATCCAGCCGACGCAGAGCCATCCTCTTCAAACGACGTCCTAACACTGAATGAAGGTTCCTTTAAATGACATCATCCAAGATGGCGTCCCTTGAATTCCGATTGGCCAATCGGAATTAAGGTAGTAAAAATCCTATTGGCTGATTGGATCAGCCAATAGGATTGAATTTCAATCCTATTGGCTGATTGGATCAGCCAATAGGATTGAGCTCGCATTCTATTGACTGCTCCAATCAGCCAATAGAATGCAAGCTCAATCCTATTGGCTGATTGGATCAGCCAATAGGATTTTTCCTTCCTTAATTCCGATTGGCTGATAGAATCCTATCAGCCAATCGGAATTCAAGGGAATTCAAGCATCCTCTTCAAATGAAGTCCAACTGAAGAATGACGGTTCCTTTAAAAGACGTCATCCAAGATGGTGTCCCTTGAATTCCGATTGGCTGATAGAATTCTATCAGCCAATCAGAATTAAGGTAGCTGGCATTCTATTGGCTGATTGTTTCAGCCAATAGAATGCGAGGTCAATCCTATTGGCTGATTGCATCAGCCAATAGGATTTTTTCTACCTTAATTCCGATTGGCTGATAGAATTCTATCAGCCAATCGAAATTCAAGGGAAGCCATCTTGGATGATGTCATTTAAAGGAACCTTCATTCTTCAGTTGGACTTCGTCGGAAGAGGATGCTACGCGTCAGATGTCTTGAAGATAAAGCCGCTCCGCGTCGGATGGATGAAGATAGAAGATGCCGCCTGGATGAAGACATCTGTCCGTCTTGAGGACCTCTTCTGGCCGGCTTCGATGAAGACTTCTGCCCATCTGGAGGACCACTTCGCCCGGCTTCATTGAGGACTTTGGTAATTTTTTTAAATTGTATTTAATTTTATTTAGTTTAGGTAATTAATTTAATTATAGTGTAATGTTAGGTGTAATTGTAACTTAGGTTAGGATTTATTTTACAGGTAAATTTGAATTTATTTTAACTAGGTAGCTATTAAATAGTTAATAACTATTTAATAACTATTGTACCTTGTAAAAATAAATACAAAGTTGCCTGTAAAATAAAAATAAACCCTAAGATAGCTACAATGTAACTATTAGTTATATTGTAGCTATCTTAGGGTTTATTTTGTAGGTAAGTATTTAGTTTTAAATAGGAATAATTTAGTGAATTGTAGTAATTTTATTTTGATTTATTTAAATTATATTTAAATTAGGGGGTGTTAGGGTTAGGGTTAGACTTAGGTTTAGGGGTTAATACATTTAATATAGTTGCGGCGACGTTGGGTGCAGCAGATTAGGGGTTAATAAATGTAGGTAGGTGTCGGCAATGTTAGGGACGGCAGATTAGGGGTTAATAAATGTAACTAGTGCTTGCGATGCGGGAGGGCTGCGGTTTAAGGGTTAATTTTTTTATAGTTGTGGCGATGTCTGGTTTGGCAGATTAGGGGTTATTTTTTTTTATTGTAGTTAATTGTAGGTAGCTTAGGTAATTTATTTAATGATAGTGTAGTTTTAGGTGTAATTGTAACTTAGGTTAGGATTTATTTTACAGGTAATTTTGTACTTACTTTAGCTAGGTAGTTATTAAATAGTTAATAACTAATAACTATTGTACCTAGTTAAAATAAATACAAATTTGCCTGTAAAATAAATATAAATCCTAAGCTAGCTACAATGTACCTATTAGTTATAGTGTAGCTAGCTTAGGGTTTATTTTATAGGTAAATATTTAGTTTTAAATAGGAATAATTTATTTAATTATGTTAAATTTGTTTCGTTTAATTTAAATTATATTTAAGTTAGGGGGGGTTAGACTTAGGGTTAGACTTAGGTTTAGGGGTTAATACCTTTAATATAGTAGCGGCGACATTGGGGGTGGCAGATTAGGGGTTAATAAATGTAAGTAGGTGTCGGCGATGTTAATAAAATTTAACTAGTGTTTGCGAGGCGGGAGTGCGGCGGGTTAGGGGGTTAATATATTTATTAAAGTGGCGGCGATGTCCGGTCGGCAGATTAGGGGTTAATATATTTATTTAAGTGTTTCCGATGGGGGCGGGCTCGGTTTAGGGGTTAATAGGTAGTTTATGGGTGTTAGTGTACTTTTTAGCACTTTAGTTAAGAGTTTTATGCTATGGCGTTAGCCCATAAAAGTCTTAACTACTGACTTTTAAATGCGGTATCAGTCTTGACAGGAGAGACTGTACCGCTCACTTTTTTTAAGACTCGTAATACCGGCGTTATGCAAGTCCCATTGAAAATATAGGATACACAATTGACGTAAGTGGATTTGCGGCATTTTCGAGTCTGGCCAAAAAAGTGAGCAGTACACCTGTACCTGCAAGACTCGTAATACCAGCGTTAGGAAAAAAGCAGCGTTGGGACCTCTCAACGCTGCTTTTTAAGGCTAACGCAAGACTCGTAATCTAGGTGACTGTGTTTTCAGTGTGAACTGAGCATCTTTTTTTAAAATTGCATGCTCTATCTGAATCACAAAAGAAAAAATGTGGATTCAGTGTCCCTTTAAGTTTAATTGTAGGTTCAAAGTTTTCAAAAATAAGTTCAGAAGTTCTTTTTTAAAGTTTTCATAATTTTAAATTAAGATGGAATTCAAATGTTGCCATACATACTTTTGTGTTTAGTTGTTGTTTTTTTTTTTTAATGAAAAAGACTTTTAAATAGTCAGAGCAACTTATACAGATCCAAGTAGTCTAAATAATATCTTGGGGCTCTATGTACTAAGCAGCCTGCTTACCGCAATGCTAGAAGCAGTGGTCATTAGAGGGAAATGACACCGAAAACGTTTACTCGGGTTGATTGATAGGCCCTTCTCTCGCACAATTGGTTGCCGGAGGGAAGAGGGCAGCATTTATCACTCCCTAAAGTGTGTAATGTTACATATGGGCAGTGAACAAACAGGGTCTGCTGCCCTTAGCCACAAAGCTGTGCTGACAGGTTCTGAAGTTGAGAACCTTGTTAGGACAGAGTTTAGTACATGTGGCTCTTGGTGTGCACACATATTTGCTACGTTGATGCAAAATACACATGGAGCGAATGGTTAATGTTAAACTGTAAACACTATAATATATATACAGTATATCTTTAACTTTATGGGAACCATGAAAGCGGATACAACAGAAACCATTTTAACTTTCATAATAATTGCTGCTGTATATGAATCAACTGAAACCATATATAATAAGATTTTCATGTTAGTCAAAAATATTTTTTGGGATTGTACATTCAGGAAACACTGAATGTAACTATTAGTTATATTGTAGCTAGTTTAGGGTTTATTTTATAGAGTTTTTGTCGGGGCTAACAAGCAGTTTCAGATTGTTATTATTATTATCTTGTGAATTTAGAAAGTTATTTATCTTGTGACTTTAGGAAGTAGAAGCCTTAATGGAGTATATAGTCTTCAAATAGCAAGGCACTATATGGAAAAGAATCACAAGGAAACCATACTTTATTCACATTCATGCCTAGAATTGAACCCTAGAATCATAGCCCTGTAGATTTCCTCTGTGCCACTGGAGGACTTTGGCTCAGGATGGAGACTTTCTGCTCACACTTGATGACTCTTTGTTTCTACCTACCTGCCACATGTAAGTGGCTTTATAATCATTACAGACTATTTAAACCTGCTTAGCCAAGCACACCATGCTATTGAGTCCTCTATTTGTTTGTGCTGCTGCATGATTGTGGAAAACTTTCTTTTCATATTTCTGGTCTTGACCTTTGCATGTTTACCTGACTTTGCTTCCCTGTATCCAGTGCACTGGTTCTGACCCTGACTATAGATGACTATTCTTTTGTTTATTATTTTATTTATGCCCTGTATAAAGTTGTGTGCTCCTATGGCACCAGTACCTAGCCTTGCACTCCTGTGATACCAGTACCTAGCCTGGCACTCCCATGCCCAGGGCTGGATTTCCCATTAGGCACAGTAGGCAAGTGCCTACAGACGCATTGCAGTGAGGGGCGCCTGCCTGTCAGGCGGCTAGATTTAGAGTTTTGTCGGTAAGGACCCGCGTAGCTAACGCCGGCTTTTTCTGGCCGCACCATAAAAATAACTCTGGTATTGAGAGTCCACATAAAGGCTGCGTTAGGCTCCAAAAAAGGAGCGTAGAGCATTTTTAACGCAGCTTCAACTCTCGATACCAGAGTTGCTTACGCAAGCGGCCAGCCTCAAAAACGTGCTCATGCACGATTCCCCCATAGAAAACAATGGGGCTGTTTAGGCTGAAAGAAAACCTAACACCTGCAAAAAGGCCGCGTTCAGCTCCTAACGCAGCCCCATTGTTTGCTATGCGTAAACACTTCCTACGTCTGCACCTAACACTCTCACATGTACCCCGAGTCTAAACACCCCTAACCTTACACTTATTAACCCCTAATCTGCCGCCCCCGCTATCACTGACCCCTGCATATTATTATTAACCCCTAATCTGCCGCTCCGTAAACCGCCGCTACTTACATTATCCTTATGTACCCCTAATCTGCTGCCCCTAACACCGCCGACCCCTATATTATATTTATTAACCCCTAATCTGCCCCCCACAACGTCGCTTCCACCTGCCTACACTTATTAACCCCTAATCTGCCGAGCGGACCTGAGCGCTACTATAATAAAGTTATTAACCCCTAATCCGCCTCACTAACCCTATAATAAATAGTATTAACCCCTAATCTGCCCTCCCTAACATCAACGACACCTAACTTCAATTATTAACCCCTAATCTGCCGACCGGAGCTCCCCGCTATTCTAATAAATGTATTAACCCCTAAAGCTAAGTCTAACCCTAACACTAACATCCCCCTAAATTAAATATAATTTTAATCTAACGAAATTAATTAACTCTTATTAAATAAATTATTCCTATTTAAAGCTAAATACTTACCTGTAAAATAAATCCTAATATAGCTACAATATAAATTATAATTACATTGTAGCTATTTTAGGATTAATATGGATCAGCCAATCGGATTGAACTTGATTCTGATTGGCTGATTCCATCAGCCAATCAGAATATTCCTACCTTAATTCCGATTGGCTGATAGAATCCTATCAGCCAATCGGAATTCGAGGGACGCCATCTTGGATGACGTCATTTAAAGGAACCGTCATTCGTCGTTCAGTCGTCGGCCAGGATGGATGTTCCGCGTCGGAGGTCTTCAGGATGCTGCCGCTCCGCTCCAGATGGATGTCGATAGAAGATGCCGCCTGGATGAAGACTTCAATCGGATGGAAGACCTCTTCTGCCCCGCTTGGATGAAGACTTCAATCGGATGGAAGACCTCTTCTGCCCCGCTTGGATGAAGACTTCTACCGGATCATGGACATCTTCAGCCCCCAGCTTGGGCTTGGATCAGGACATCGGAGGAGCTCTTCAGGACGGATCGGTGAACCTGGTATGGTGAAGATAAGGTAGGAAGATCTTCAGGGGCTTAGTGTTAGGTTTATTTAAGGGGGGTTTGGGTTAGATTAGGGGTATGTGGGTGGTGGGTTGTAATGTTGGGGGGGGTATTGTATGTTTTTTTTACAGGCAAAAGAGCTGAACTTCTTGGGGCATGCCCCGCAAAGGGCCCTGTTCAGGGCTGGTAAGGTAAAAGAGCTTTTAACTTTAGTAATTTAGAATAGGGTAGGGCATTTTTTATTTTGGGAGGCTTTGTTGTTTTATTAGGGGGCTTAGAGTAGGTGTAATTAGTTTAAAATTGTTGTAATATTTTTCTTATGTTTGTAGATATTTTTTTATTTTTTGTAACTTAGTTCTTTTTTATTTTTTGTACTTTAGTTAGTTTATTTCATTGTAGTTATTTGTAGAAATTGTATTTAATTAATTTATTGATAGTGTAGTTTTAGGTTTAATTGTAGGTAATTGTAGGTATTTTATTTAATTAATTTATTGATAGTCTAGTGTTAGGTTTAATTGTAGGTAATTGTAGGTATTTTATTTAATTAATTTAATGATAGTATAGTGTTAGGTTTAATTGTAACTTAGGTTAGGATTTATTTTACAGGTAATGTAATTATTTTAACTAGGTAACTATTAAATAGTTCTTAACCATTTAATAGCTATTGTACATGGTTAAAATAATTACAAAGTTGCCTGTAAAATAAATATTAATCCTAAAATAGCTACAATGTAATTATAATTTATATTGTAGCTATATTAGGATTTATTTTACAGGTAAGTATTTAGCTTTAAATAGGAATAATTTATTTAATAAGAGTTAATTAATTTCGTTAGATTAAAATTATATTTAACTTAGGGGGGTGTTAGTGTTAGGGTTAGACTTGGCTTTAGGGGTTAATACATTTATTAGAATAGCGGTGAGCTCCGGTCGGGAGATTAGGGGTTAATAATTGAAGTTAGGTGTCGGCGATGTTAGGGAGGGCAGATTAGGGGTTAATACTATTTTTTTATAGGGTTAGTGAGGCGGATTAGGGGTTAATAACTTTATTATAGTAGCGCTCAGGTCCGCTCGGCAGATTAGGGGTTAATAAGTGTAGGCAGGTGGAGGCGACGTTGAGGGGGGCAGATTAGGGGTTAATAAATATAATATAGGGGTCGGCAGTGTTAGGGGCAGCAGATTAGGGGTACATAAGGATAACGTAGGTGGCGGCGCTTTGCGGTCGGCAGATTAGGGGTTAATAAGTTTAGGTAGCTGGCGGCGACGTTGTGGGGGGTAGATTAGGGGTTAATAAATATAATATAGGGGTCGGCGGTGTTAGGGGCAGCAGATTAGGGGTACATAAGGATAACGTAGTTGGCAGTCGGCAGATTAGAGGTTAAAAAAAATTAATCGAGTTGCGGCAATGTGGGGGGACCTTGGTTTAGGGGTACATAGGTAGTTTATGGGTGTTAGTGTACTTTAGAGTACAGTAGTTAAGAGCTTTATAAACCGGCGTTAGCCCAGAAAGCTCTTAACTACTGACTTTTTTCCTGCGGCTGGAGTTTTGTCGTTAGAGTTCTAACGCTCACTTCAGCCACGACTCTAAATACCGGAGTTAGAAAGATCCCATTGAAAAGATAGGATAGGCAATTGACGTAAGGGGATCTGCGGTATGGAAAAGTCGCGGCTGAAAAGTGAGCGTTAGACCCTTTTTTGAGTGACTCCAAATACCGGAGGTAGCCTAAAACCAGCGTTAGGAGCCTCTTACGCTGGTTTTCACGGCTAACGCCAAACTCCAAATCTAGGCCAGGGTATCTTAATTTAAAAAAATAAAATAAAAATTCTGAGGTCATTAATTTTAGTAAGAATTGTGCTGTTACAGCAGTCCAGGGAGCCATGAAAGAGAGAGGGGCAAAGATTAAAACTAAACCCTTCCCATTTTTGCCAGGCATGTTTACAGTTTCACTTTTATTTTATGTACTTCTGCTGCCTTCCTCACACAGCCAAGATCCATGCTGATATGGAGCAGACACTTTTTGTTGAAGGAATGAAACCTTCAGGACAGGTTAGGATTATACAAGTCTTCTAATGCTGCCTAGAATGACAACATATCAAGCAGAGCACACTTTAACCCCTTGAGTACCAGAGAGGATTGCAGTGTATTCACTTGTTATGTGCTGTTTTCCTTTTTTATAGCCAGGGGGTTAAATTCTGCTTCAGGATGTATGTCTTTGTTCTATAAAGGCCTTGGAAGTGAGGAGGTTATGTGGGACTAGCTGCTCTGCTCTTAATTACAAGCTGCCGATTGTGATTTACAGCCTTTAGGGCACTTTGACAAGATGTTTGTAGACTGTAAGGCTGTTGCTATAAATGAAGAGCTTGATTACTAAAGGTTCACTAGCAAAATAAAAATGTGTATGTGTGTAAACCACTCACATGGCATATTTGTGTGTGTGTGTGTGTATATATATATATATATATACATATATATATATATATATATATATATATATATATATATATATATATAGTAGCTTTGTAGATGGAGGGCACTCACAGGACTTATGGAAAATGTAATCTTTATTTACAACATCAGTTTCACATCAAAGAATGTCGACGTTTCGGCCCATCTAGAGGCCTTCTTCAAGACAATTCATAATCTTCGTACGTGCAAGCAGCACATCACAACGGGCTCCCAGCATCTCTGAATCTTTTGCTGGGAGCCCGTTGTGATGTGCTGCTTGCACGTACAAAGATTATGAATTGTCTTGAAGAAGGCCTCTAGATGGGCCGAAACGTTGACATTCTTTGATGGGAAACTGATGTTGTAAATAAAGATTACATTTTCTATAAGTCCTGTGAGTGCCCTCCATCTACAGAGCTACTTTATACTTTAATTTGAGGATTGCACCCAGGCTTTGGCTACACACGTGTGGAAGGAGTGCTAGGCTACCGGCTACATATTATATATATAATATACAAATACCACTGTCTGGGTCCTAAAAGTACAGCTCCTAAATATTCTTACTGCCTACACATTTGTTGACCCCTGGATTACATATAATCTACAACATTCCATTTTTTACTTTGAGAGCAAGATCATATTATATTTAAATTCAGAACAAAATAAATTTAACATCTGTGTGTATTTGTACCAAAATTATCAGAGTTCACAAGATTTTTTTCATGTAGTGTACATTTTATAGTTTCTTTCACTGGCTGCAAAGGTTGTTGATGAGCTTGCATGCTGCTAGTTTTAATATTGCTATTTTTTACAAAAAAACTGTGTTTTACTCCAACAAAATGTTAAGCACATAGTCAAAGTCATCTCCAGAAAAGCAATACAATAATGGCTTGTCAATAAACATGTCCTATGAGCCCATCTGGGTCTGCACAGATGTGTATTGCTGTCTCAGAACTGATATTGACTATGTGTTTAACTCTTTTGCAAGAGGCTAACACACTTCTGTGCAAGCACTAGTGCAATAATAAAATGCCCTAGCAAACTGTCACATTTTATGTCCCTTTAAATAGGGTTTTCTTTAGAATATTTTGCATTAAAAGTTTAACATGATTTGTTTTTGTTATACATAATAGAAATTGTATGGCCATTTGAGTTAAGTGAATATTGACTTTTGGTGTAGCTTCCATTACAACAAATATTGCAATTGGTGTGTGTATTTGTGTATCTCCATAAAAGATACACAAATACACACACCAAAAGTAAATATTAGATGTAAAACATTAAAACATTAAGCTTTAATGTTTTACATCTAATATTTACTTTTAGTTGTTCTAAATAATAATAAAAAAATAAAATAAATGTCCTCAGTTTTTTCTGCTTTTTTTAGTGGGGTGAGGGGTGGGGGCGCTTCAGGTTTTTCTGCCTACAGGCACCTGAAATGTAAATCCGGCCCTGCCCATGCCACCAGTTGCCCACATTGTGCACCAGTGGCACCAGTACCCAGCCTTGTGCCCTAGGGGCTCCAGTACCCAGCCTTGTGTTCCTATAGCACCAGTAGCCAACCTTTTGCTCCAGTGGCACCCATACCCTGCCTTGTGCTCCAGTGGCACAAGTACCCAGCAATGCCCCGTACCCAGTTTTGCGCTCCCATGGCATTATTACCCAGCCTAGTGCTCCAGTGCTACCATTACCCAGCAGTGCCTGTACACAGCCTTGTGCTTCAAAGTTGCCAGTACCCTGTCTTGTGCACCCTTGTTGCTAGCATCCTGCATTTCCAGCTTCCTGCCTTATGTTCTAGGGTCCTGCCTTGTGCTCTAGCCATTGCCAGCCTCCCTGTTACAGCCTTACCTTCCTGTAGTTCCAAGTCACAGCCCTGCCCATTGTTCTAGTTGTACATCTCCAGCTTTCTGTATCAAACCTGTACTCCTAAGGCAACTGTTTTTCTTCTGCCATATACTTGTCTACTTCTCAGCCTTCTCTAGAACTAGGCGCCAATGCTCCAGAATCAGACTAGAGCCTCATTTATCTCAGAACCTATTTAGAAACATTTTCGCTTCCAGAGTGTTGTCAATATGCCCAAAGGCAAAGTAGTATTGCACCATTTAAAAAATAGAAGTACACAAGTACACGTGAAAGATCAATAAAATAAAAAAAAGCTCAAAATCTTTCAGTGAGCAAGATAATATTTTTCAAGAGCAAAAGATAAATAAAATATTAATTTATATATCACAGAGCTTATTCATGTTAGTCATTACCTATATGATAAAGGATACCAATGTTATTATGCTTGGGGATAGGAGCTCCTTAATGGTTGCTTGATCATTGTGAACAGTCATAAGAAATATTCAATAATATTCAAAACGTACACACCGGACAGATAGCTCAGCATGGTAAGGCACTGTGGCTGAGCTCTGTAGAAACCCAAGGGTTGTAGGTTCTATCTCCGGCGCGGTCCACTCAGCCTTTCATCCTTCCGAGGTCTATAAAATGAGCAGCGCCTTGAGACCCTTACGCTTTACAAGTACCCAATACATACACACCCAAAATGAATACTAGCTATCTGATTGTTATTCATCCACTAAAATAATGCTGTAACAAAATACCTGCTAGAATTTTATTTTTTTTCTCTAGTGTTTTAGTTTTGAACACAAATATTACGTTTTAATTTAACTGTTTATTATATGGGGCATTTTATATAATATATTTAACATAAACATCTAAAGCCTTTCCTTTTTTATGTTGTTCCTGATAAACTAATTGTTTGTTTAGTGTCTGAACTATACCTGTGAATTTGGCAGTTTAGTTAATTGTCGAATGCAGAAGAAGACTGCCACTCATTTGGCTCTTTTCAGAGTCGGATTTATTCTTGTAAAATACGACTGTATTTTTGCTCACTCGTGTACTCTTTAGCGTGCACCTGGCCTTTAGGGTCGCACTTTACTTTTCTTTGTTATTTTACTCACAGCAGCAGTCAATAACCTATGTCCTACCTTTACTCTTGCGTTAAGAGCCGTATAATGCAATGTTCAGTGCCCAAGTAACTTGCCGTGACCATATAGAACATGTTATAGGTTTCTCATAATTCACCTATTTTAATTTTAGTTCTCCATCTGCTGTGGATGTAATTTTATGGAACTCCTAAAAGTCTGGTGTTAAATTCCATATTTATTACACAAAGTGGGTCTTACTTATTGATGCTTACAATTTATCTCCTTGTATTCTCTGACTTTAATTGCTAAGTCCCTGATATTTATGCCCATTCTTTTAATATTTGTATATTCAGTATACGTTTTATATTCTGCACAATAAAATGAGTTTAGTTTGGTGTTTTTCATTTCTTATCTGTCTGTATTATTTGTGTACTTTATATGGAGCATGCTAAAAATGTCTCCATTTAATGCACTTACATTACTTAGAGGATAGATTCACTAATCACTTATATTCAAAAACAAATTAAGTGTGTTTGTTTGCAAGCTTATTTACGATACTACTTCAGCTAAGCTTTTCATTTCTGTATAAATCTCATTTTGCATTTTAACCAAACTAATGATGCTTTTTTTTTCCTCTAAAGGATCTTGTTCCATTATACAAGGGAGTTCTACAGATTTTGCTCCAGGTTTGGAAGATTTGATGCACTCAATGCAAGAGAGTTGGGTATGTAACTTAATTTAAGTTTATTTTATCTGGTTTTCATGATTCTTAGGGATCAGTCCAATTAAAGATACTCTTAAAGCTTTTTTTTTTCTCTTCTGATATGCCTTCTGAGGAGTAGATACTATTCACAAAGTTTAGATTTTTCCAGAACTCCCTAAAAGTCTAGTGTTTGGAATAAGGCCAAACAATGTATGAAACCTTCTTCATCTTATAATTTATTTTGTAATCTGAAACCAGATTCTAATCTGCTAGACAGTAGGTTACTTCCTTTCAAAACGACTAGTCACAGTATGTTCACAATCTCTGGATTCTATTCTTGCTGGGTTTCAGGTTGTTTTTCCATTAAAGAAAGGTTATTCAGGTTTAGTTTCTGTAAGATACTGTACAATTACTAGTTCTTTTATTTCAGTCAGCCATCAACCTGGAACCTAGGAAGGAATAGCTCCTGGTTCCAGTGTTTTTGAATAAGGAATTTTATTATAAATAAGTATTTTTCCAAGAAGGAGAAAACTTTTTGGCCTATTCTGGTTCTCAAAACCTTAATCAGAATTCTCTGAAGTTCTATTTGCAAGTTCTTTAAGGTCCATTTATGTTCATCATAGATCTGCAGGATATTTTCCTTCATATTCCTCTTCTCATGGTATTTACTAAAGCTCCCAGAATTTTTAGAAAGTTTCTGAGAACGTCGTTGTCTGTTACAAGAACAAAGAGTATTTCAGCGTTTCCATATCTGGCAAAAGTTTTCAGAGTGTTCTTTTTCTTCAAGCATGACTTTAATTCTGAAAGTCTTATAGACTATACCATGCCTCTTCTTTTATGGATCAGTTCAGATCACAAGTCACAAACAGCTTGTTTTCTCTGTTCTTTATGACTCATCAATTTGGCTTGCTATTTTCATAGTACAGGGATTACAATCTAATTTTTCTTATTGATCTTTTTAGACCCATCTGTAAATCAGTATCTGCCCTGGTGGTTTATTAACCACTCCAGTCTTCCAGTGTGTTAGTTCCTGTACAGATGCCAGTCACTCGAGTTAGGGTACAGTCTGTGAGTTCAGGAGAGATCTTGGATTTGGTTTCCTCAGGAGATGAGGTTGCAGATTTATATTTTCAATCTTCTTGGCTCTACAGATGTACTTTGTATTTTATTCTCAAATAAGATGCTTTTTTCTTTCAGAAAAGTACTGTGGTATATATTGATATTTTCCTTAGATTTGACTTAAGCTAATTACTTCACTTTTTCTGCCATTCACAACCTAGGAGTGAACATTTGGGAGACTGATTGTTTTAGTTTACAATCTCTTTATCTGGAGAAGGATTTTTCCTTCAAGAGTTTTTTTTTTTACAAGAGTGTAAATTTATTACATCTTTAAATTATCGGGGTAGATTTATCAATGTCCGCCGCACATCGATAAATGCTGACAGCATACACTGTCCGTTTTTATCACTGCACAAGCATTTCTAGTGAAATGCTTGTGCAATGCCACCCCCTGCACATTCACGGCCAATTTGCAGCTAGCAGGGGGGTGTCAATCAACCTGATCATATCCAATCAGGCTGATTGCTGTCTGCCGCCTCAGAGGTGGTGGACGAGTTAAGGAGCAGCAGTCTTATGACTGCTGCTTCTTAACTTACATTTTCCGGCGAGCCAGAAAGTACGGGGGTAGATAGCAGCATCCGATGCTTGTTCAATCTACCCCTTAGACCATATGGCCTCTTGTTTAAACCTCTCTTTTACAGATGCTTTGCTGAAACCAGGTAAGTTTCTGAAGACTTCAGTGACTATTTGGTATTTCCCAGCTTACCTTTTATTTTCATTGTACCACTCAGGGTCATAGTTATAATGAAGCTCTATCACCACTCAGTAATTCTGGTTGCTCAAGTTGACTACACAGAACTTGATGTGCAGACCTAACTTGTTTTTTTCACTGCATCATCATTTTTCTTTTTTGAAGAATTTTGCCAAAACAGCCCTAGATTACGAGTGGAGCGATAAATTGAGCTTTTGCAAGTGCAGTATTTGCACTCCACTCAGTACATAAAAGTCACTTTTAACACCTTATAACTGCTTCATGCAGTTTTTTTGTTTTTTTAAATAAAGATGCTCATATTTTTATTTAATTTTAAATAACTGTCTTCTTTATTTGATGAGCAACTGGGGCAACTTTTTTTAATTAACTAGAGGTCTGACCTCTGGGTAATAGTACTAAGTGCAAAGTGAAACCGAAAGCTCGAGGGAGCATTAACCACCCACTTGTAATAGTTGTTTATTTAACGTGCGCCCATAAACAGGCAAATTTACCCTCTACAGATGCACATTAAGATAGCGCTACACTCATAATCTAGCCCACAGCATTTGTATTGTTTGCTCTATTTTGTGGACAACAGTTCTTTCTTGGGTCTCCTGTCTAAAACATTAATTCAGTATGGCTTACTAGGAAGCAGGAAGTTTTCTTTCAGAAATCTTATTATCCATTCTACTAGATCAGTTCCCACTACATGGGCCTAAAATGAAGATTCTGTTGTGTATATTGCACAAAACAACTTGGTTTCTTTACTCAATTTTTCTAAAAAAAATTGTTACGGTACTTTCAGTTTTTAGCAGCAAATTCCTAGTCTTAATGGCTAGTAAAAAGGTGCCTGCTTTAACTTTTCCCTGCCATTTACTCGTGGACTCCACAGCTTTGTATTTGATCCCACAGGTCATGGACTCTAACCACCTTATGAAAGAAAAGAAAATTTATGCTTACCTGAGTTGGTTTAGCTAATTTTTGGGCTAACACACAAGCAATAAAAAAAAGGCTTTCTGTGGGGAGAGGGAGCTAGTGTGGTCGTGATATCTGATGTCCTGAAGTTAGCGTGTCTGATTTTATTGCTAGTACGCTAACTAGGGATGTGCAAATATTTCTAAAAATTCAAAATTTTAAATGAATTTTGATACATTCGCTCGTTCAAATCGAATTTCGAATGTTTATATAACATTCTAACATTGTATTTTTGAATTTTAGTTTTTGAATTTTTCAATAAAATTAGAAAATATTTGTTTGAATAATAGAATGTTTAGCTTTGTATTTATTCAATTTCGAAATGCAATATTCGAATTTAAATGTGACATTCGAATTTGAATGTAACATTCGAATTTGAAATAGTATTTCTAGTCTACAACTGTGTTTAATAAATGTAATATTCAAATTGGAATGCTACATTCAAATTTGAATGTCACATACAAGTTTCAAATAGTATTTCTAGCCTAATATTGTTTTTTAAATGTAATATTCGAATTTGAATGCTACATTTGAATTAGAATGTAATCGAATTCGAAATAGGATTTCTAGTCTACAACTGTGTTTAATAAATGTAATATTCGAATTTGAAAGCTAAATTAGAATTCAAATGTCACATTCAAATTAGAAATAGTATTTCTAGTCTAATACACACCTAGATTTAGAGTTTTGCTTTAGAAGGGGTGCGTTAGCTACGCGTGTTTTTTTCCCCCCCGCACCTTTTAAACAACGCTGGTATTTAGAGTTCTCTGAAGGGCTGCGTTAGGCTCCAAAAAGGGAGCGTAGAGCATAATTTACCGCCACTGCAACTCTAAATACCAGCGTTGCTTATGGACGCGGCCAGCTTCAAAAACGTGCTTGTGCACGATATCCCCATAGGAAACAATGGGGCAGTTTGAGCTGAAAAAAAACCTAACACCTGCAAAAAAGCAGCGTTCAGCTCCTAACGCAGCCCCATTGTTTCCTATGGGGAAACACTTCCTAAGTCTGCACCTAACACCCTAACATGTACCCCGAGTCTAAACACCTCTAACCTTACACTTATTAACCCCTAATCTGCCGCCCCTGCTATCGCTGACCCCTGCATATTATTATTAACCCCAAATCTCCCGCTCCGTACACTGCCGCAGCCTACATTATAGCTATGCACCCCTAATCTTCTGCCCCTAACATTGCCGACCCCTATATTATATTTATTAACCCCTAATCTGCCCCCCCAATGTCGCCGCTACCTAACTACACTTATTAACCCCTAATCTGCCGACCGGAACTCGCCACCACTATAATAAATGTATTAACCCCTAAACCGCCTCACTCCCAATTCAAAAACCCTATAATAAATAGTATTAACCCCTAATCTGCCCTCCCTAACATCGCCAACACCTAACTTCAAGTATTAACCCCTAATCTGCCGACCAGACCTCGCCGCTACGCTAATAAATGTATTAACCCCTAAAGCTAAGTCTAACCCTAACACTAACACCCCCTAAATTAAATTTAATTTAAATCTAACGAAATAAAATAAATCTTATTAAATAAATTAATCCTATTTGAAGCTAAATACTTACCTGTAAAATAAACCCTAATATAGCTACAATATAACAAATAATTATATTGTAGCTATTTTAGCATTTATATTTATTTTACAGGCAACTTTGTATTTATTTTAACTAGGTACAATAGCTATTAAATAGTTAATAACTATTTAATAGCTACCTAGTTAAAATAATTACAAAATTACCTGTAAAATAAATCCTAACCTAAGTTACAATTAAACCTAACACTACACTATCAATAAATTAATTAACTAAACTATCTACAATTATCTACAATTAAATCAACTAAACTAAATTACAAAAAAAACACTAAATTACAAAAAATAAAAAAAGATTACAAACATTTTAAACGAATTACACCTACTCTAAGCCCCCTAAAAAAATAACAAAGCCCCCCAAAATAAAAAAATGCCCTACCCTATTCTAAAATAAAAAAATAACAGCTCTTTTACCTTACCAGCCCTTAAAAGGGCTTTTTGCGGGGCATGCCCCAAAGAAAACAGCTCTTTTGCATTTAAAAAAAACATACAATACCCCCCCAACATTACAACCCACCACCCACATACCCCTAATCTAACCCAAACACCCCTTAAAAGACCTAACACTAAGCCCCTGAAGATCTCCCTACCTTATCTTCACCACACCGGGTATCACCGATCCGTCCAGAAGTGGGTCCGAAGTCTTCATCCTATACGGCAAGAAGAGGTCCAGAAGAGGGTCCGAAGTCTTCATCCTATCCGGCAAGAAGAGGTCCAGAAGAGGGTCCGAAGTCTTCATCCTATCCGGCAAGAAGAGGACATCCGGACCGGTAGACATGTTCATCCAGGCAGCGTCTTCTATCTTCATCCATCCGGGACGGAGCGGGACCATCTTGAAGCAGCCAACGCGGATCCATCCTCTTCTTCCGGCGACTCCCGACGAATGAAGGTTCTTTTAAGTGACGTCATCCAAGATGGCATCCCTCAAATTCTGATTGGCTGATAGGATTCTATCAGCCAATCGGAATTAAGGTAGGAAAAATCTGATTGGCTGATTGAATCAGCCAATCAGATTCAAGTTCAATCCGATTGGCTGATTGGATCAGCCAATCAGATTGAGCTTGCATTCTATTGGCTGTTCCGATCAGCCAATAGAATGCGAGCTCAATCTGATTGGCTGATTCAATCAGCCAATCAGATTTTTCCTACCTTAATTCCGATTGGCTGATAGAATCCTATCAGCCAATCGGAATTCGAGGGACGCCATCTTGGATAACGTCACTTAAAGGAAACCTTCATTTGTCGGGAGTCGCCGGAAGAAGAGGATGGATCCGCGTCGGCTGCTTCAAGATGGTCCCGCTCCACGCCGGATGGATGAAGATAGAAGACGCCACCTGGATGAACATGTCTACTGGTCCGGATGTCCTCTTCTTGCCGGATAGGATGAAGACTTCAGAACCTCTTCTGGACCTCTTCTTGCCGGATAGGATGAAGACTTCGGACCCTCTTCTGGGCGGATCGATGATACCCGGCGTGGTGAAGATAAGGTAGGGAGATCTTCAGGGGCTTAGTGTTAGGTTTTTAAGGGGTGTTTGGGTTAGATTAGGGGTATGTGGGTGGTGGGTTGTAATGTTGGGGGGGTATTGTATGTTTTTTTTAAATGCAAAAGAGCTGTTTTCTTTGGGGCATGCCCCGCAAAAGGCCCTGGTAAGGGCTGGTAAGGTAATAGCGCTGTTAACTTTTTATTTTAGAATAGGGTAGGGCATTTTTTTTATTTTGGGGGGCTTTGTTATTTTTTTAGGGGTTTTAGAGTAGGTGTAATTAGTTTAAAATTCTTGTAATCTTTTTTTATTTTTTGTAATTTAGTGTTTTGTTTTTTTGTAATTTAGTTTAGTTGATTTAATTGTAGATAATTGTAGGTAGTTTAGTTAATTAATTTATTGATAGCGTAGTGTTAGGTTTAATTGTAACTTAGGTTAGGATTTATTTTACAGGTAATTTTGTACTTATTTTAACTAGGTAGCTATTAAATAGTTATTAACTATTTAATAGCTATTGTACCGAGTTAAAATAAATACAAAGTTGCCTGTAAAATAAAAATAAATCCTAAAATAACTACAATATAATTATTCGTTATATTGTAGCTATATTAGTGTGTATTTTACAGGTAAATATTTAGCTTTAAATAGGATTAATTTATTTAATAAGGTTTATTTTATTTTGTTAGATTTAAATTATATTTAACTTAGGGGGGTGTTAGTGTTAGGGTTAGACTTAGCTTTAGGGGTTAATAAATTTATTAGAGTAGCAGCGAGGTCCGGTCGGCAGATTAGGGGTTAATAAGTGTAGGTAGGTAGCGGCGACATGGGGGGGCAGATTAGGGGTTAATAAATATAATGTAGGGGTCGGCGGTATTAGGGGCAGCAGATTAGGGGTACATAGGGATAATGTAGGTTGCGGCGGTGTGCGGTCGGCAGATTAGGGATTAAAAATTTTTATTAGAGTGGCGGCGATGTGGGGGGACCTCGGTTTAGGGGTACATAGGTAGTTTATGGGTGTTAGTGTACTTTAGAGCACAGTAGTTAAGAGCTTTATGAACCGGCGTTAGCCCATAAAGCTCTTAACTCCTGACTTTTTTCTGCGGCTGGAGTCTTGTCGTTAGAGTTCTTGTCGTTAGAGTTCTAACGCTCACTTCAGCCAAGACTCTAAATACCAGCGTTAGAAAGATCCCATTGAAAAGACAGGATACGCAATTGACGTAAGGGGATCTGTGGTATGGAAAAGTCTCGGCTGGAAAGTGAGCGTTAGACCCTTTCCTGAATGACTCTAAATACCAGCGGGCAGCCAAAACCTACGTTAGCAGCCCTTAACTCTGGTTTGGACGGCTAACGCAGAACTCTAAATCTAAGCGACTGTGTTTTATAAATGTAATATTCTAATCAAAATATTATTTCTAGTCTAATGCTGTCTTTTATAAATGTAATATTCGAACTTGAATGTGATATTTGAATTCGAATGTAACATTCAAATCAAAATATTATTTCTAGTCTAATGCTGTGTTTTATAAATGTAATATTCGAATTTGAATGTGACATTCGAATTCAAATGTAACATTTGAATCAAAATAATATTTCTAGTCTAATGCTGTGTTTTTATAAATGTGATATTCGAATGTGACATTAGAATTCGAATGTAACATTTGAATCAAAATAGTATTTCTAGTCTAATACTGTTTTTTATAAATGTAATTTTCAAATTCGAATGTGACATTTGAATTCAAAATAGTATTTCTAGTCTACAACTGTGTTTTATAAATGTAATATTCTAATTTGAATGTCACATTCGAATTCCAATGTCACATTCAAATTCCAATGTCACCTTCGAATGTCACATTCGAATTCGAAAGGGACATTCCAAAACTGTTAATAACATTCGATAATAGAATTTTTAAGAATATTCGTTCTTATCAACATTCTATTATGTAAATCGAATTTTTACAATAACATTCGTTCTAACATTCTAATTCGAATATAAACACATTCGCCCATTCCTAGCGCTAACTTTTTACTTTCAACTTCCAATAACAGTGCTGACCCCACAGTGATATTTTTTTTTTTACAATGAGCTTAGATAGTGTTTATGAGTGATTACAAAATTAGCATGCCACTTGTAATCTAGGCCAAAATAGTTGCTGAATTAATTAGCTTCATTTTTTTACATTTTTTGTTTGTCTTGTATATTTTGCCTTTGTTAAAGTCTGTAAAAATTACAATAAAAAATCCTTTGGAAAGGATTTGAAATTCTTCTGCTGTTTTAGCAAGATTTTTATGTTATATTATGTCAGTGATGGCCAACTTCCTAACACATGGGGCTTGAGAATCAATATTTTAGAAGCTTTAAATTTATGGCTAGTAAACACACAAATAATATATTTCCTAAAATGTCTAGTGGTTCTTTTGAATTGTGGAAACTTTGTTTACCCACCCAGACGTAGTCCCCAAAGGAACTTTTTTACTTCTGCTTTTTCCTGGGGCCACAAAAAATATGGCACACATTCTTAGTTATAAATTTACAGAGGCTGCAAAAACTAGAACAGAGGGCCACATGTCGGTATTTTTTTTTTTAAGTTTAAGTCAGATATTTTCAATTCTGTCTGTATATATATACTGTGTACATATATATATATATATATAATTCGACATTTTGTATTGTATGGAGAATAAAAAATTGTTTTGCCTTCAATATAGCAAAAGATCTGTGAATTAATTTTAAATATGTGTAAATGTAAGTTATTACATAAAACAGCATGGACCATTTGTAGATTTATAGTTTATGCTGGGTTTTATATAGTTTCTACTAACATTCCTGAAAAGTCTGTTTATTGCTATATCGCCATTAGTTTGTTAAAGATGTTCCAATCTAAGGCTCCAGCTGGTTCATTTTTCTCTTTCCAGCTTACTTATATTGCCTGCAGGTTGTGATTAATCTTTGTAGTTAATGCATATCCAAATATGTTTTGCTTCTGTTTAGCTTGGAAAATCTCTGTCAGAATACATGTGTATTTTTCTCTGTCATTGTTGCCAACTCTGCATTGAAGAGAATTATAACCATGTTTCAGAGGAACAGCTGCTGAACAAATCTATAGACATTTAAATTGAATAGAAAAGAACAAGCAATGAACGATCTGTTGTATCTGGGCAAATTTAACACAAAGTAATATGTATACAATTTACGTAAGTTAGCCCAAGAAGTATAATCTAAGTGATATTTGTCTACTGGTGCTCTCTTAAATTATCCTACATGTCACACCCTGTTTCTATTAAACGTATTATTTATTTTAAGAGATAAAAAAAATAAAATACATATATATTTTGTTTGGGACTTATTATATGTTACATGGCATAATTCAGCTTGGAGATAGCACAACCTCACGTTTGCATTGCACAGAAGCATTGCGCTCACAAGAGCGCACTTCCATAGGCCCCAATGGGAGCCTCGTTCTCATGCCGTGAGTCGAGATATGGCATGAGAACCTAGTGCAGTGAAGATGGTAAGTCAATCATGCATCAATGGGCAGAAAATTTAAATATACATGTATATGAATATATACATATATATGTTTGTGTATATACACATATTAACACATAAATATATATGTAAATAATCATACACATATATATTTACGGGGAACACACAGTTCCCATACACCGAATTTGTAAAAGCAGTGCCGTTTTTTTTTTATAACACCCCCCACCCGCCACTTTTAACCCCTAAGAACTGCCTAGTGCAGTAGTTTTTTAATTTAAAAAATGCTATTTTTTGTTTTTTTCATAAAAAACTAAAAGACCCTTTATTTTGGGGGGCATTTGGAGCATTTTTAGAAAAGTAACCTGATGTCTGTTCTCTGGTTAATTTTTTGAACTCTAACTGCTACTGTGAGCTCGTGGTAGCAATAACCAGCCACTTGTAATGGCTGGTAATTTATTGTGTGCCCGCAAATGGGTGAATTTGCCGTTTGCGGGCATGCGATAAATTAACGCTCCACTTGTAATCTAGTTTAAAATATTTAACAATTTCAAATGCAGATATTGCCTTTGTATTTGTTGATGGTTCAAAATTTAGACCCATCCTTCTATGCCTTTTACCTCACTCCTCTGAAGAGTGCACCCATTGACATTTGCATGAATTTGTTAATGGGAGAGTTGGAACTAAACACTAAACTTGACATATAAAATATGTTTTCTGAATTGTTATCATAAAATATGCTTGGATCTTACATGCAAAAAAACCTCAAACTAAATAAATAAAAAAAAAACAGTTCAGATTTGCCACTGATACTCTACTAGCATTCAATGCAGGCATAATATTTAATAAAATCTATTTGTGAAACTAATAATTTGCCAAAACAAAATCAACAGAACATCACAACTGAAAAATTGCACAATAAATGTGTACAATATACTGTATATCTATACCTATGTTTAGATGATTATGTTTAGGTATATATATATATATAGGGATATCTATTTAAAAATACATAGAACACATTCTGCAATGTGCAGAACATTGGAATGTGAACTATTTCCAGAAAATACATAGTTAAAATCTTTATTAAAAATTAATATTGCATAAATATTATTTTGCATGCTTTCATCTACTTAATAACAAAGGGCTCCAATGCACTTTTATATATGTCTATATATGTGTATACATGTTGTTGTGGTAATCATTCTAGCGTAAATCACGATTGCTCTCACACGATTGTGTTTACTTTCAACTTGTAATACGATGGGTAAACCCGATTGCCGCAAACCCTGTGCTGCTATCCTACTTGTAGGTAGTTGAAAGGTTGCAACCTTCTGTGGAAAAGAAAAAGATTTGCGGTGCTTCAGGAGTATGCTCAAAATACTTTATTATATATACAGCATGAATATAAAAAATATAAAACATACACTTGCAAGTGAAGGAAGGGCTTTCTGTGGGGCATGGGGTTTCAAAAGTAAAAACTAGCGAAAAGGTAGCAATGAACAGACAAAAGTACTGTATGACAGGATCAGTAACATTCACATGCTTATCTGTTGATGTCCTGGGAAAACAGAGCAAGTAACCCCTCACTGTCTTTTCTTTAATGAACTGCAGTGCACTTAGTGGCAGTACACTACAAGCGGGCAATTTATGAAAGCGCGAACGGACATGATCCGCTGTAACGATACGCTGTCGACATTTATCATTGCTTAAGCAGTTCTGGTGAACTGCTTGTGCAATGCTGCCCCCTGCAGATTTGCAGCCAATCGTCCGCTAGCAGGGGGTGTCAATCAGCCCGATCGTATGCGTTTGAGCGGATTATATCTATATAACAAGCATATGCTTCGGAATCCAATACAGCATCAAGATTGTGATGATGATGTCCCCACTGTAAAGAAATAGCAATAAGTAAATAAGTGGGTTTCGAGGATGTTAATGAGAGAACCTGGTCTGAAATAAAAGGCTTACCCATTTTCTGTCTTTTTAGGGATGGACAGTCATTAACTGGGTGATCCTTAGAGGCACAATAAAGGCATAGACCCTTTTCCTTCCTGCAGAGTTTTTCCTCTGAGGATAGTGGTCCTCTAATAAACCCAATTTCTTAGTTTTGTGTCATCAGTTAGTTGCCTGTGTGGATCCTCATAAAGATCAGCCATAGCTTTAAAAACATTATCCACAGAGTTTATTATTGGATCATCTGTTTCTAGGAACATATCTGCCCAGATTCTGGGCTCTCCTCTTAAAAAGGAGATTATAGTAAGGACTTTAATACGATTGTTAGGGAATGTTTTAGACTTTAATGTTAGAAATAATTTACAGGAATTATGAAACTGCCTAAAAGTTTTTCTATCACCGTAAAATTTATCTGGTGGGCTTATAGGAGGATCTGGGGTACTTTCCTGAGGAGTTTTAGCATCAGTTAAACCCTCTTTAATTATCTCTCTTAGGGTCTCTAAGACCCTAAGACAACTGATCTACCTTATGTGAAAGATCCATAACATGTATTGTAAGGTCAGCAGGGTTCTTTATGAACAATCTCAGTATTTCTTCTTTTTTGTTGTTGTCTTAAATAGATGATTGCTAAAAATAACAGTTTCAAGTTTACTTAATTGTAGCATGTTTATTATTTGTATCATAAGTGAAATAAAGGCAAATCCTATTGTTTTGGGATTTAACTTTAGTCTAACATGATAAGGAGCTGGTAGTAGAGCAGACAAGCACGCTAAACAGCTGGGGATTCCGGAAAAAGTGACGACAGGTCAGATGAGATGCAGAGAAGCTGCGGCTGTAAACGGAGATGTTTAAAAGATTCCCCACTAAGTAAACAAACTACGTGGTGAAAGGAAATGTAGGCTTCAAAAGGGGATAATTCCTGAAGGTAGCCAGAGAGTCCAAGGAAGCGAAGGAAAACGGTACACAAGTTAAAGTCCAACATAAGCACAGGAGCTTAAGTGAAGCTGGATACTTCAATAACAAGCAGGGAAATTAAGTATCCAGTGCTTTAAATAGGGGAAGCTAGAAAAGTGAACACCCCTTAAAGGGGTAGAATGTTACAGGTGTATACGGCCCCATTCATCGGTTATTCATTGATTTTATGTAATGTATTTTTTACTTTATTGCCATGTTTTAAGAACTTTAATGGACAAGCCCAGGTACCATGTCAAGATCTCTCCCAAAACCTGTGTCCCTTTTAAAACCTTACAATCCAAGCTCTCAATCAAACTGGGAACAAGTCAATGGTTCATAGATTTATGTAATCACCCTAGTCATATACAAAACAAGGAAGGGGACTGCTCTCTCAGACTGGACTGGGTACACATCCTATAATAATTGTCCCTAAAGTCCCAGGCAGTTAACCCTAGACAAGTCTTGGTGCAAGGCCCATAGGGAAAATTACAAAACAAATAAATACAACACACAGAGGAAGTCTCGCTTTCACTTGCAAGTAATCAGCTAAGATTAAAAGCAAAACTGGAAGAGTTAGTTACCGCATCTGGCCAAATAGGACAAGCCCAGGTACCACGTCAAGGTCTCTCCCAAAACCTGGGTCCCTAATACAGCCATACAAAGCAAGCTCTCAATCAAGCAAACTGGGGGCAAGTCAAGGATTCACAGACTTATGTAATCATACTAGACACATACAAAACACAGAAGGGGAATACACTCTAAGGGGTAGATTTAACAAGGACCGAATGGCCCTTGTTCCTCTTGTTTCCGGTAGAGACCTCTGAGGCTGCGGTATTCAGTCCGCCTGATACTATACGATTGGGCTGCTTGACACCCCCCTGCTAGCTGGTGAACTGCTTGTGTAATGATAAATGCCGACAGTGTATGCTGTCAGCATTTATCGATGTGCAGTGGACATGATACACTACATGGTGTCCAAATGCTCTGTTGAATGCCCTTCCGCTGAAGCCATTTGCCAATTAGAATAGGTGGTGGATTTGTTTTGTGAGACATTACAGTACTTTATGCCAGTGTTTCTCAACCACGATCTTCAAGTACCCCTAAAAGGCCATGTTTTCATTTTAGATGAACTAGAGCACAGGTGAAATATTCAGCTGATCAGTAACCATGGTTACTAGCCTGCTCTCACCCATCAGCTGATTATTTAACCTGTGCACTAGTTCAGCAATAATGAAAATCTGACCTGTTGGGGGTACTTGAGGACCGCGTTGAGACGCAATGCCTTATGCAAGCTGTGTAATTCAGAATGTCCTATGCAGTGGTTTCGAGTAATGCCTATCAATCTTAACTCTTGTCCAGAGTATGGCATCATTTTTAATTCCCTCATAAAAAAAATTAATCAAGCATCTATATTGGTTTTGTTTTTACTCTTTTATATTTTTTTTCATCTCTTTGACTACCACATCAAAAAGTCCATATGGTTTAATTTCTGGATGGATTTTTAAAAATGTAACAAGGTTTCTGTACAAGATACAAAACAAAAAAAACATTGTTCATATGTTCACAAAACAACTACGGGATGCCAATTTATTTAAGAAGTATGAAATATTGTCAGAATACTTGATTACAAATGAATAATGCAAAATAATCCAACTGTTTCCTATAATAAGGAAGATGATCAGATTGTTCAAACAGAAGTTTTAAAGATGTTAATGCCATTGTAGCCTTATGCTTTCTTGTTAAAAATCACATTTTCATTATTCTGCTAAAGAAATTAACGTTTTATGTTGATTTAATCCAAATAATAAGGCACTCAAAACGAAAACAGGAAAAACAGTCAATATAGACAGACATACAAACATGCGTATATGTAACTAAATCTTATCATGTTGCATCATTTTGTGACAGGACTACATTATATAAGAAACATCATCTTAAATCATTTTAACCTGTGCCTAATTAAAAAATTGGTACAAAAATATTAAACCAAATTCCTTAAGAGAAAAGTTACAAATATTTATTTTAACCAATCAGAAAATTGTTGGAACTCGCTTCATACTACAATCATGTTTGGTTCATTGAATTTATGTGGAGCCTGTAGGTTTAGTTATGGTTAATTAATTTACTTGATTTAAGTTTTCTTTCTATTGTCTTCAAACTGAGAATTGCTATAATTGGTATAGTTTTAAAATTTGCATATCACCATCTTTTTTACATTTCTTTTTTAAATTTAAAATATTCTTCATTTTCATGTAATGATATCAAATCGAAAGTTATGGGTATTTTAAAATATTTTAGATATTACTTGACACTAAAAATAAAGAACCAAAGAAATTATCCTAAAAAATGATTACTTAGGACTGTTATGCCTTTTGAATCGTACACTTGCAGGTGTACTTACTGCCTATATTTACGGAGCGCATGAATTACCTCATATTGTATTGAGGTTCATAAATGTGAGCTCCTGTAGCTCGAATTGTTTTTAATATATATATATTAAACAGAATTTCACTATTTGCTTTTTGTTTCTTTTCATGTACTATGGTAACATCCCAAGCAAATGATTTTATCTTACTACAAGCAGCCCAGAAGAAGAAACCTCTAGGTGCCTAGAATAGGCTTTCCTCATACTGCCCGGCCCTTACCTCATATTGATTGAGGTATTGAAGTGTAAGTAGGAACCCTAAAGGGATCACGGTTTCTTCAATTTGTGAACCCATTATGAAGAGTATTTTTTAGGACTTTCTTATATGGTTTAACATACTTTTGTTTGATGAAATATATTTGGAGAATTATTAGCTTAGTATCATTTACATAAAGATAGATGTGACTGCTTGCATTTATCACATGATTATTAATAGTATATCTGCTGCTGAATTAACATTTGAATTTGTCTCCAATTAGAACAGATATAGGCCTCTAGTTATTAAGGTCTGGCGGACCTGATCCAACACTGCAGATCAGGTCCGCCAGACCTCGCTGAATACGGCGAGCAATACGTTCACCGTATTCAGCATTGCACCAGCAGCGCTCCCTGCAGACTCGCGGCCAATAGGCCGCCAGCAGGGGGGTGTCAATCAACCCGATCGTACTCGTTTGGGTTGATTTCCGGCGATGACTGTCCGTCTGCTCAGAGCAGGCGGACAGGTTATGGAGCAGCGGTCTTTGTGACCGCTGCTTCATAACTGCTGTTTCTGGCGAGTCTGAAGACTCGCCAGAAACAGAGGCCATAATCTTCCACTGCGCCATTCTACAAACCTCCCTTCCATCTCCCCACATTTATATATATATATATTTATATAAAAATATCTCACAAAGGAAAGAACTCTCCGGTATTTTAAATAACAGATTTTTTACTGTGCAAGAAGCTTCTTGCACAGTAAAAAATCTGTTATTTAAAATACCGGAGAGTTCTTTCCTTTGTGAGATATTTTTGTATGCAATGTTGGAAGGTGGTTGTGTTGTGTTGCTGTGAGTGTGCTGGGTTCCCTTGGACTGCTTTATATATTTATATATATATATATATTTTCTGCAGAAATATCTTAATATATTTAGGGCCAGTCTACAAGTGGAATGGTATTTAACGCTCCTGCTCGAGTGCTAACTTTTTTAGAAGTAAGCTTTTTGCACGTTTTGGTTAGCGCTCATATTACAAGTAGAAAGTAAACTGTTAGAATATCACACGCGATAACATGTATTTATTTTTTTATATGTGTATATATGTCTGTAAATAAATTTATACACATATAAATACATTAATACATATTAACACACATATAAAGATATACAAATATAAATACATTAATACATATGTACACACATATAAACATATATACATGCATATACATATTTAGAGCCCTTTGCAGCCTTTTTTTTTTCTAACATCCGAGATCCCATATCTTTGAGGCCTCATAACTTTTTTTGTGCAATATATATATATTAATATTTTTCTATTAGATAGTGTTATTATGAGTGTAACTGTACTTTGTAAGGTATTTTTGATGTGTTTTGCAACACTTTTTTAATTGTAAAACAGTTAACCAGAGTTCTGAGGACACAGCAATCATTCTAGGGTAAATCACGAGTGTGCTCAAGCGATCACATTTAATGACAGACATTTTTTGTTTTGTGTTCTTTTAATCTAAAAAAACTATTGTGAAGTCTTATAAATGTTATATTTCTACTAACTAATGTTTTCTGCCATCATATGTAGTCTTAATATCAAAGCCATTCAAAGGAATATGCAAACATAAAGTGCTCATATATAATAATGAAAGTGACTTCACAGAGTTGGCAGCATTGATAATTTAGAATAACAGAGGCAGAAAATGGTACCATGTCAATGTGAAGATAATTCTCTGTACCTATTACCATTGGTTCATAGAAGGTAGTAAAAGAAATAATTATGTTTAAATTACTGCAAACTAATTATTCTGGAGATAATGTTTTTTTTGTCAGTGATAGAAATGAATCCTAGTGATGTCTAAAAGGCAGAAGTATGTCTTTGTAAGAAAGTTTTTTTTTCACCTTTTCAAGTTGCTATGCTGTAATTTAAATAATCCATTATAATGAGGTCAGTTTTTAAAGGGTACCTTATTTAATGTTGAAGAAAACTCCCAATGAAATTAGATTTAGATTGTTAAATTACTTTCATCAAAAACGAATAATTTATTTTTATGAATTTAATTTCATTGCTTTCCTAATGACATAAGTAAAGCAAGGTGTCTATAAAAAATAAAATATATAAATGTATATGTATATATATATATATATATATATATGTATATATATATATATATATATATATATTACATTTGTTTAATCAGATGTCCCATTTGTTTTCATTATTTTAAATAATGTAATGGATTTCTTCTCCACTTTTAAACAAATGATAGGCCTAGATTTAGAGTTGGGCAGTAGCCGTCAAACCAGCGTTAGAGGCTCCTAACGCTGGTTTTGGGCTACCGCCGGTATTTGGAGTCAGTCAGGATAGGGTCTAACGCTCACTTTCCAGCCGCGACTTTTCCATACCGCAGATCCCCTTACGTCATTTGAGTATCCTATCTTTTCAATGGGATCTTTCTAACGCCGGTATTTAGAGTCGTGGCTGAAGTGAGCGTTAGAAATCTAATGACAAGACTCCAGCCGCAGAAAAAAGTCAGTAGTTAAGAGCTTTCTGGGCTAACGCCGGTTTATAAAGCTCTTAACTACTGTGCTCTAAAGTACACTAACACCCATAAACTACCTATGTACCCCTAAACCGAGGTCCCCCCACATCGCCGCCACTCGATTAATTTTTTTCAACCCCTTATCTGCCGACCGCCACCTACGTTATACTTATGTACCCCTAATCTGCTGCCCCTAACACCGCCGACCCCTATATTATATTTATTAACCCCTAATCTGCCCCCCTCAACGTCGCCTCCACCATTAACCCCTATTCTGCTGAGCGGACCGCACCGCTACTATAATAAAGTTATTAACCCCTAATCCGCCTCACTCCCGCCTCAATAACCCTATAATAAATAGTATTAACCCCTAATCTGCCCTCCCTAACATCACCGACACCTAACTTCAATTATTAACCCCTAATCTGCCGACCGAATCTCGCCGCTACTGTAATAAATGGATTAACCCCTAAAGCTAAGTCTAACCCTAACACTAACACCCCCCTAAGTTAAATATAATTTAAATCTAACTAAATAAATTAACTCTTATTAAATAAATTATTCCTATTTAAAGCTAAATACTTACCTGTAAAATAAACCCTAATATAGCTACAATATAAATTATAATTATATTATAGCTATTTTAGGATTTATATTTATTTTACAGGTAACTTTGTATTTATTTTAACCAGGTACAATAGCTATTAAATAGTTAAGAACTATTTAATAGCTAAAATAGTTAAAATAATTACAAAATTACCTGTAAAATAAATCCTAACCTAAGTTACAATTAAACCTAACACTACACTATCAATAAATTAATTAAATAAAATACCTACAAATAAATACAATTAAATAAACTAACTAAAGTACAAAAAATATTTACAAACATTAGAAAAATATTACAACAATTTTAAACTAATTACACCTACTCTAAGCCCCCTAATAAAATAACAAAGACCCCCAAAATAAAAAAATGCCCTACCCTATTCTAAATTACAAAAGTTCAAAGCTCTTTTACCTTACCAGCCCTTAAAAGGACCTTTTGTGGGGCATGCCCCAAAGAATTCAGCTCTTTTGCCTGTAAAAAAAACCATACACTACCCCCCCCAACATTACAACCCACCACCCACATACCCCTAATCTAACCCAAACCCCCCTTAAATAAACCTAACACTAAGCCCCTGAAGATCTTCCTACCTTGTCTTCACCTCGCCGGGTATCACACCGATTCGTCCTGGCTCCGATGTCTTGATCCAAGCCCAAGCGGGGGCTAGACATCCATCATCCGGCGGCTGAAGAGGTCCAGAAGAGGCTCCAAAGTCTTCATCCTATCCGGGAAGAAGAGGCGATCCGGACCGGCAACCATCTTGATCCAAGCGGCATCTTCTATCTTCATCTGATGACGACCGGCTCCATCTTGAAGACCTCCACCGCGGACCCATCTTCTTCTTCCGACGACTTCCCGACGAATGACGGTTCCTTTAAGGGACGTCATCCAAGATGACGTCCCTCGAATTCCGATTGGCTGATAGGATTCTATCAGCCAATCGGAATTAAGGTAGGAAAATTCTGATTGGCTGATGGAATCAGCCAATCAGAATCAAGTTCAATCCGATTGGCTGATCCGATCAGCCAATCAGATTGAGCTCGCATTCTATTGGCTGATTGGAATCAGCCAATCGGATTGAACTTAATTCTGATTGGCTGATTCCATCAGCCAATCAGAATTTTCCTACCTTAATTCCGATTGGCTGATAGAATCCTATCAGCCAATCGGAATTCGAGGGACGCCATCTTGGATGACGTCCCTTAAAGGAACCGTCATTCGTCGGGAAGTTGTCGGAAGAAGATGGGTCCGTGGTGGAGGTCTTCAAGATGGAGCCGGTCGTCATCGGATGAAGACAGAAGATGCCGCTTGGATCAAGATGGTTGCCGGTCCGGATCGCCTCTTCTTCCCGTATAGGATGAAGATTTGGAGCCTCTTCTGGACCTCTTCAGCCGCCGGATGATGGATGTCTAGCCCCCGCTTGGGCTTGGATCAAGACATCAGAGCCAGGACGGATTGGTGTGATACCCGGCGAGGTGAAGACAAGGTAGGAAGATCTTCAGGGGCTTAGTGTTAGGTTTATTTAAGGGGGGTTTTGGTTAGATTAGGGGTATGTGGGTGGTGGGTTGTAATGTTGGGGGGGGTATTGTATGTTTTTTTTTACAGGCAAAAGAGCTGAATTCTTTGGGGCATGCCCCACAAAAGGTCCTTTTAAGGGCTGGTAAGGTAAAAGAGCTTTGAACTTTTGTAATTTAGAATAGGGTAGGGCATTATTTTATTTTGGGGGTCTTTGTTATTTTATTAGGGGGCTTAGAGTAGGTGTAATTAGTTTAAAATTGTTGTAATTTTTTTCTAATGTTTGTAAATATTTTTTTATTTTTTTGTAACTTAGTTCTTTTTTATTTTTTGTACTTTAGTTAGTTTATTTAATTGTATTTATTTGTAGGAATTGTATTTAATTTATTTATTGATAGTGTAGTGTTAGGTTTAATTGTAGATAATTGTAGGTATTTTATTTAATTTATTTATTGATAGTGTAGTGTTAGGTTTAATTGTAACTTAGGTTAGGATTTATTTTACAGGTAATTTTGTAATTATTTTAACTAGGTAACTATTAAATAATTATTAACTATTTAATAGCTATTGTACCTGGTTAAAATAATTACAAAGTTGCCTGTAAAATAAATATTAATCCTAAAATAGCTACAATATAATTATAATTTATATTGTAGCAATATTAGGGTTTATTTTACAGGTAAGTATTTAGCTTTAAATAGGAATAATTTATTTAATAAGAGTTAATTTATTTCGTTAGATTTAAATTATATTTAATTTAGGGGGGTGTTAGGGTTAAAGTTAGACTTAGCTTTAGGGGTTTATAAATTTATTAGAGTAGCGATGAGCTCCTGTCGGCAGATTAGGGGTTAATACTTGAAGTTAGGTGTCGGCAATGTTAGGGAGGGCAGATTAGGGGTTAATACTATTTATTATAGGGTTATTGAGGCGGGAGTGAGGCGGATTAGGGGTTAATACATTTATTATAGTAGCGCTCAGGTCCGGTCGGCAGATTAGGGGTTAATAAGTGTAGTTAGGTGGAGGCGACATTGGGGGCGGCAGATTAGGGGTTAATAAATATAATATAGGGGTTGGTGATGTTAGGGCAGCAGATTAGGGGTACATAGGGATGATGTAGATGGCGGGGGTGTACGGAGCGGCAGATTAGGGGTTAAATATAATATGCAGCGGTCAGCGATAGCGGGGGTGGCAGATTAGGGGTTAATAAGTGTAAGGTTAGGGGTGTTTAGACTCGGGGTACATGTTAGGGTGTTAGGTGCAGACATAGGAAGTGTTTCCCCCTAGAAAACAATGGGGCTGCGTTAGGCGCTGAACGCGGCTTTTTTGTAGGTGTTAGGTTTTTTTTCAGCTTAAACAGCCCCATTGTTTTCTATGGGGGAATCGTGCACGAGCACGTTTTTGAAGCTGGCCGCGTCCGTAAGCACCGCTGGTATCAAGAGTTGAAGTTGCGGTAAATATGCTATACGCTCCCTTTTTGGAGCCTAACGCAGCCCTTCTGTGAACTCTAAATACCAGCGGTATTTAAAAGGTGCGACCAGAAAAAAGCACGCGTAGCTAATGCACCCCTTTGGCCGCAAAACTCTAAATATAGGCGATAGTTTCTAACAAAATAAAAGGTAATATATATATATATATATATATATATATCATTAAAGCAAAACTAAAGCAACATTAAAGCAAAATTTGGTGTTTTGTGCCCCTTTAATTGTTGAAGGAAGTAATACAACCTTGTTATATTTTTAACTAGAGGCAGCAGTATTGGAGTATCTATTCAAAACCATGTGGACACAAATCCGTGGCTAATCACGCTACAGAATGTCCATTTTCTGTTTTTACCTATAATAAGATGTAATAATTAGGATTACTAAGAGCTAGATTACAATGGTGCAATATATTAAGTCTTCGTGATCGTGAAAACTCCACTAGAGTTAAGCTTTTAGTGCTAGTAGGGTTGTCCTTGTAATATGAAAAAAAGAGAGGTTTTGTAAGGGCGCTAATAGCTGAAGATACTTGTGTGAAATTATTTATACTATCTGTGATAGATATCCGTGATAAATGTTTAAAGTGTTAATGAAATCAGATCAGAAAAGCTTCTAAAAAACAAGTGGTTTATTTGGTTACAATATGATTAAAAAGATTTTTTAGAGACGTCTCTAGTACAATTCGATCAGAAAGAATAATAAGAATTAAACATGAAAATAAACATGAAAATAAAAGTAGTACTGATAAGTACTTCATGAGAAATATTAGTTTACTGCTTATTTTATTAGTCACAAGGAAAAATATCTATTGGGGTGTGACTAAGCAATTTGCCAAGGTTTCTCGTGAGTTATTCAGGGTTCATAAAATTACATATCGACATCTATTTAAAATTCACATACCGGCTTGATAAAACTTGTGCAAAAAATATATAAAATGGAGCTTAAAATAGAGCTGTGCATAAGAAGGAAAATTATATAGAGTTATTTCTCTATACCGGATTAAGTCAATCCTTTGTATTTGTTTTCTCAGCGGACTAAAGAATAATTATCATGTCCATATGTATGAACCAAGAGAAATGTCCAGTAATCATATACTGCTGATAGCTTAAGATTGCAGTTTGCAACTTTCATACAGATTGTACCTTATTTGTCCTTGTATTACAATTACAAAAAAAAAACTAATTTTGCACAAGCGTTAACCCGACTAGCACTAAAATCTGAACATCTATTATCGCGTGCGTGTATACGTATTCAATTATAGAAGTCAATGGAGAAAAAAAGTGGAGAAAAACTAACACCGACTATTGCGCAAACAAGATCACAATTGAGCTAACCAAACATGAAAATATGAATATGTATTATTCCAATGTTCTTAACTTAACTGAATATGTTCTATTTATTCATAAGTAAATATTTCTACATATATATATATATATATATATATATATATATATATATATATATATATATATATATATATATATATATATATATATATATATATATATATATATATATTTAAAAATACTTAGAACATATTCTGCTATGTGCAGAACATTGAAATGTGAAATATTTACAGTGAATACACACACATATATATGTGTATATATATATATATATATATATATTTACACTTACAAATACATATTTAGCAATGTATCTGCTTGTATGTTAAAGTACGTTACACCTGAGATCTCATATGTTTGAGCCCTTATAACTTTTTTATGCAATATTTGTAAACATAATTTTTATTAAAAGGTGTTATTATGAGTGTAACTGTAATTTGTAGTGTATTTTTGATATGTTTTGTACAACTTTTTAGTTTAGCTAAACAGTTAACCACAGCTCTGAGAATTATAGCGTAAATCACTCAACTTGTAATATAAGCGCAATTAAAACAGATCACAAAAAACACAATATCACTTACGCAAAAACGTTTGTATTTCAAGTGCCATACATTGTTGCTAATATACATTTTAGGCAGGTTAATAGCTGTTAAAATAGCTACAGAAAAAACATAACACTATTGAGTAGTTTAACAACCTGACGGATTTTCATCTAGCAAAATTACACTAGAAGGTATACTTCAAAGGGGGCAGTAAAGCAATAATTTGTGCTGCGCTTAAATTGAGCCAATGGGGTCAATTTATTAATGTACGAGCGGACATGATATGATGTAGAGTTTCATGTCCACTGCACATTGATAAAAATCATTGCACCAGCAGTTCTTGTGCAGATTCTAGCAGGGGGTGTCAATCCACCCGATCATATTTGATCGGGTTGATTTCTGTCTGCCGCCTAAGAGCAGGCGGACAGGTTATTGAGCAGCGGTCTTTAGACCGGTGCTTCATAACTACTGTTTCTGGCGAGCCTGAAGGGGGCATCAAACTCCGTACGGAGCTTGATAAATTGACCCCAATGATTGACTTTCACCTTGTTGTATACTGTTAATTATGAATTCAAGTTTTCGTCTTCCTCTACTAGGCAATTGCTTGGGCAACTACGCCCCCTATTTTCATTGTGTAAGAGCAGAACTTGCCTATCATCCCGATCAGATATAGCGGCCGATTTACTAATGTGCAGGCGGACATGATCCGCTGTATCGGATCAGGTCCTCCACATATCGATAAATGCAGACAGCATACACTGTCGGCATTTATCATTGCACAAGCATTTCTAGTGAAGTAGGTGTCAATCAACCGATCATATCAGATCAGGCTGACTGCTGTCGGCTGCCTCAGAGGTGATGGATGAGTTAAGGAGAAGCGGTCTTGACCGCTGCTTCTCAACTTCCGCTTCAGGTGGACCTGAAGCAGAGTGGGTCTGAAGCAACATCTGCTGCTTCATAAATCGACTCCATTATCAGGTTGATTTAACTCTGTGAGCCTTCATAAGGGTCGAAACATTTTTAAAACATGTGATATATATATAGCCATATCCTCTTTTATCTATGAGGGCACCCTTTATAACCCCCATGTCTCTTACTGGGTTTACTTTACTTCCCTTTTTCAACCATTTTCTTACTCCTTAAAGAGACACTGAACCAAAAATGTTTCTTTGGTGATTCAGATAGAGCATGCAATTTTAAGCAACTTTCTAATTGACTCCTATTATCAAATTGTCTTCATTCTCTTGGTATCTTTATTTGAAATGCAAGAATATAAGTTTAGATGCCGGCCCATTTTTGGTGAACAAACTGGGTTGTTCTTGCTGATTTGTGGATAAATTCACCCTCCAATAAACAAGTGCTTTCCATGGTTCTGAACTAAAAAAAAAATAGTTTAGATGCCTTCTTTTTCAAATAAAGAAAGCAAGAGAACGAAGAAAAAATGATATTAGGTGTATATTAGAAAGTTGCTTAAAATTGTATGCTCTATATGAATCACGAAAGAAAAAAATTGGGTTCAGTGTCCCTTTAAGGCGACTATGGCCTTAAAGAGATACAGTTATGATTTACAGTTGGGGGGTATTAAGGGACGAATCTCAGAGAATAGGTAGATAGAGTCCTGAATGTTACTAAATAGACATGTGCATTCATTTCCTTGTGAATGCACAATCATTAACAAAACATGGACATTCGTCTCATTTTCCCAAAAATGCAGCACGAAATTTAAAGAAAATGAATGAATATTCTGCGCCAAAGATTCTTCTGAACCAAAATGTTTCCCCATGCACATTTCTAGTACTAAAGTCTTTAAAAGATTTACTGTAGATCACAAATCCACAACATTGTTGTAATAAGAAAACCTGGCTAAGAGTGATTCATCCAGGGTGCTATAAAAGTAGTGGTTGTGTTACCTGTAATGGAATAATTGCAGGGGAACAGTTCTAACATCCATTATATCAAAGTATAGTATAATACACAGGGCGACATGCACAACTTCCTATATTGTATATATATTACATTGTCCACATAGCCTTTTTTATGTGAAGCCCTAAGGATCAGGATGGCAAACAAAAGTGTAATACATGCGACAATAAGGGAAGGCACATCTGACCAGCCTGATGTATGTAATTTGACATAAGATGGATATAATGTATAAGATTCCCATTACACTATTATAGTCCACTATTATAGATCATCAAGAGGAGTAGAGAAGGTGCTGATTTATCAAAGCGTCCATCTCGGTGCATTCGATGTAGTCAATATGTCCACCAGACATCGCTGAAGCAAATCCAAATATGACGGCCTAATTTATTAAAAATTCTGTCAAAAACACTTGCTTCAAGTACGGCGCGATGAGCATTGGACTGTTGATAAATAAAAGTCATCGACGTTGCGGATATTCTGTTTTTTTCCAAATTTATTTATACCATTTCATTACTGTCCATGAACAAGCACATTTCTCTAAAGCTAACCTTTTATTTTTCCTCTGTTAATAGTTAAGAAATAGCTAGATTTATACCTGAACAAACAATATCTCATAGAAAGTTATTTTTCTATTTATTTGTTATACAAAAAATATGATATATGATATTTTCACATAAATTAATGTGTATTTGTATTTCTATAAATCAGAATATATCTCATATAGTGTTCTTTTTTTGTAATGATTATTAATGCTAGAATTTGTACATATAACTTTGTACATACTTATTCTAATAATAATAATAATAATAATAAATAATACTTATTCTGAGCAAGAAAAATTGCGAATATAACATGTAATCAGGTTATCATATATATTTATTTGCAATCAATGGATATTTTAATAGCTGGCCAGTTTTCTCTCTGCACCTGTGTAATCCTTCCTGATTGTAGTCTAGTTTTAAACACCACCCCTACACAGGTGTTAAAAAAATAGACTGGCATGTAAGGTTACATTTCTTAATGAAAATGAAATTCAAGAGAAGGAAGAAAAACACTGAAAATAGGATGACATTAAAGAGATTATTTTAATTTCTGCTGTATCTGATTCATGACAGTTTAATGCTAGGTAGACTATCCCTTTGAGATATCAACTTAAGATTTTATTGAATCAAACATCATTTGATTATTAAAATTCTTGTCAAAAATATTACACTGTGTGGCCTAATGTCATCTTCAATGTTTATATTTAATACTAATTTCACATATACATACTTTCAAAGTATAATACACAATGTAACAAATGGCACTTACAAGTTTTGATGAGTGATCAATGACTCAAGTATAGATAGAGCAATTTGATTTGTTAGTGATAGAGTAAAATGCATATTTAAATCAGATTGGCTGATTTCATTAATCACGTGATTATGCATTTACCAATAAGAAGTTGTGGAATACTTTACTAGCTTGTGGGTTGTTTAGGAGTTTGAGTATTGCGTCTAATTTGGTGCGAAAAGTGTTGTGCCAAATTTGGTGCGAAGTGGAGAGTTTGACTTGTATTACATGCGTTAAACATGGTGCAAATAGATTTATCCAAAAAAGGAAGTTAGCTATATTATGTAATGTATTTATTTAATTTTTATCCCTATATCTACTAGTGAACCAAATTTGAAGCAATAGTATTGTCCCCTTGTTTTGTAATAAGAGACAGAGATGTAACATAATCCATAAGTAGGGGAACATCTCCCTACTTGATTTTATTTAGTAATAAGGGCTAAATAAATTCAACTTAAAAGGACATGAAACCCATATTTTGTCTTATGATTTAGAAAGCGTATACAATTTTAATAAAGTTTCTAATTTACTTTTATTATATAATATGCTTCATTGTCTTGCAGCATCAAACATAACCTTTCTGTGTTTTTAAACTATCATTGATTTCTATGGCATTCGCGGCCTCAAGGGTGTCGGTTTGAACGATAGGTACGCTGGGTCGGAATAGACGCGAGCGTACCGGTTAAATGTTTGATAAATTGGCAAGAGGGTCAAATAGATTTGAATGTGATGGCCGATGATTAGTATTCCGCTTGAATAACACAAGCATCGATCTGCCTTGGATTAATGTCGCGGTAGCGTATATTACGTCACACATTTCAACATCTGACGATCTTGATGCTTTGTTAACTACAGCAGATCAACTTTGAATCTAATTTGACGTGGGATTCCAGCGTATTATCAGTTGAAGCATTGATAAATCGGCCCCAAAGCCTGTATACTTTAAAAAAAAAAAAAAAAAAAAGCATTATGGACATATACTTTACACACTCTAATAACTACCAATAGGTTTAAACAGTAGATTAGATTGCCAATGTATCTTATGATGTTTTCAAGTAATATTTGAAGTACTAGTTGTTATTTCTTTTGTCTAAGTGTATAATAATTATAAGAGTATGCCTTGATCTTGATAAAGGCAGCTAACACTGCCGAAACGCATAGATTTGCTTACTTTTGTTCTCTGATATTTATTGTCAACAGTGTTACAACTCACAGATTCATCTCTATCTCTATGATATATATGGAGAGAAGACATATGAATAATTCCTGTGTGTAACAATTTCAACTTTATCTTAAGCTACCCATATGCTGAACTGTTCCATCGGCACTGCAAACAGGTTCATTTCCATCTCCTTGATTAAAACACTGAGATGGATGTATGAGTAATTCCTGTGTGCCCCCTTGTTTCATCTCGCTCCCATCATAGCCTTATTCAAAACAACAGTACGGATAACAACAAAGTGCTTAGGAGCTCTATTGAAAAACAGACAAAAAACGGATAAAAAAGAACGGATCAACACTTCACACAATCTAAAGCCGCCAAAATTTGGAAAAGACTACTGGATATCGGACACTTGCAAGTATCGCTACTAACTGTTACATACTAATCATACTTTGACACAATTGTATATTTTCAACTGGGACATATATATATATTTTTTCAAACAATATATTTTTTCAAACAATTACTGTGTCGAGGGATTGGAGGAAAACTATTAGTCAGGTGACGTGACATCAAACCTCACGACTCATCACTCACAGTTACTCCTAACGGCTAACAGATTAGATGCCTCACCATGCACTGTGCTTTGACAAACTAACTGTCTAATCAAAGTATTGGTAATATATAACGAGTTAAAATTACTGTGATAAGAGTTATCTGCCCTAATCAAGTTTATAGATAGATATATTTCTACTGTTTTTCTTATACTTTTCAGAATCCAAACATTGATTCTTTTTATTTGTGCCCTGAATATATTGGCCGATTCCCCTTGTTTTTTAATACATTTTTTAATACATTTATGATGTCTTATTGTTTTTAGATGCCAGCATCTTTTGTAAATTTTGTATGTGTTAACACAATATTTGCCAAAACCGCTATATAAATTTATTATATATAAAAAAAAAAATTTCTTAGTAACATTGGGTCCTCTTGTTATTTCATTTTATAACTTAAACAATCTGTTGGTTAGCTCTATTTGTGGAGTGCTTATCCCACACCAATTTTCACTTCTCTGTTTAATAGTCTGTAATTTGAGATTTATCAGACCACATAAGGGATTTAAGCATTAACCATTCGACTAGTACTCACACCACCCTTCTTACTCTTGCTATTCCGCTTGAATAACACAAGCATCGATCTGCGTTGGATTGATGTTGCGGTAGCGTATATTACGTCACACATTTCAACATCTGACGATCTTGATGCTTTGTTAACTACAGCAGATCAACTTTGAATCTAATTTGACGTGGGATTCCAGCGTATTATCAGTTGAAGCATTGATAAATCGGCCCCAAAGCCTGTATACTTTAAAAAAAAAAAAAAAAAAAGCATTATGGACATATACTTTACACACTCTAATAACTACCAATAGGTTTAAACAGTAGATTAGATTGCCAATGTATCTTATGATGTTTTCAAGTAATATTTGAAGTACTAGTTGTTATTTCTTTTGTCTAAGTGTATAATAATTATAAGAGTATGCCTTGATCTTGATAAAGGCAGCTAACACTGCCGAAACGCATAGATTTGCTTACTTTTGTTCTCTGATATTTATTGTCAACAGTGTTACAACTCACAGATTCATCTCTATCTCTATGATATATATGGAGAGAAGACATATGAATAATTCCTGTGTGTAACAATTTCAACTTTATCTTAAGCTACCCATATGCTGAACTGTTCCATCGGCACTGCAAACAGGTTCATTTCCATCTCCTTGATTAAAACACTGAGATGGATGTATGAGTAATTCCTGTGTGCCCCCTTGTTTCATCTCGCTCCCATCATAGCCTTATTCAAAACAACAGTACGGATAACAACAAAGTGCTTAGGAGCTCTATTGAAAAACAGACAAAAAACGGATAAAAAAGAACGGATCAACACTTCACACAATCTAAAGCCGCCAAAATTTGGAAAAGACTACTGGATATCGGACACTTGCAAGTATCGCTACTAACTGTTACATACTAATCATACTTTGACACAATTGTATATTTTCAACTGGGACATATATATATATTTTTTCAAACAATATATTTTTTCAAACAATTACTGTGTCGAGGGATTGGAGGAAAACTATTAGTCAGGTGACGTGACATCAAACCTCACGACTCATCACTCACAGTTACTCCTAACGGCTAACAGATTAGATGCCTCACCATGCACTGTGCTTTGACAAACTAACTGTCTAATCAAAGTATTGGTAATATATAACGAGTTAAGATTACTGTGATAAGAGTTATCTGCCCTAATCAAGTTTATAGATAGATATATTTCTACTGTTTTTCTTATACTTTTCAGAATCCAAACATTGATTCTTTTTATTTGTGCCCTGAATATATTGGCCGATTCCCCTTGTTTTTTAATACATTTTTTAATACATTTATGATGTCTTATTGTTTTTAGATGCCGGCATCTTTTGTAAATTTTGTATGTGTTAACACAATATTTGCCAAAACCGCTATATAAATTTATTATATAAAAAATTTTTTTTCTTAGTAACATTGGGTCCTCTTGTTATTTCATTTTATAACTTAAACAATCTGTTGGTTAGCTCTATTTGTGGAGTGCTTATCCCACACCAATTTTCACTTCTCTGTTTAATAGTCTGTAATTTGAGATTTATCAGACCACATAAGGGATTTAAGCATTAACCATTCGACTAGTACTCACACCACCCTTCTTACTCTTGCTATTCCGCTTGAATAACACAAGCATCGATCTGCGTTGGATTGATGTTGCGGTAGCGTATATTACGTCACACATTTCAACATCTGACGATCTTGATGCTTTGTTAACTACAGCAGATCAACTTTGAATCTAATTTGATGCGGGATTCCAGCGTATTATGAGTTGAAGCATTGATAAATCGGCCCCAAAGCCTGTATACTTTTTTTTTTTTTTTAAAAAAGCATTATGGACATATACTTTACACACTCTAATAACTACCAATAGGTTTAAACAGTAGATTAGATTGCCAATGTATCTTATGATGTTTTCAAGTAATATTTGAAGTACTAGTTGTTATTTCTTTTTTTCTAAGTGTATAAGGCTAATTATAAGGGTATGCCTCTGTTAATAAGACTAATGTGAGAGTATTAGTCTGAAAAGTATAGTAGAGATTATTGTGTGTTGATCAGAATGTTTGAGCAAGTAGAAAGATGCTGGACCAAGTAATAACTTTTGCTGTTGTAAAAATGTATTCCATTTTTTTTATTTTATTTCTATTTTATCAATTTTAATTTGATTTGTTTCACTTTATGTGGTATTTATGTTAAATGGTATCCATAGCATGTAGCACTACATTTCCCTGTTACTAGGACAAAGGGAGGGCTTGGATGATGGCCGATCTGTGACCAATGTGGAAGGGGACTGGTTATTATGGTGCAGAGAAGTTTGTGTTTATATATAATGTGGGGTAAGTACAAAACTTGTTACTTTGGTATTGAATAGAGCAGCAATATTTTCTACGTAGAGAGAGGTGAGTATGTAGAGTGTGTATATACAGTATATATATATATATATATATATATATATATATATATATATATATATATATATATATATATATATATATCACAATATTATCACTTTTGCTAAATAAATGACAAATGTCCAATGGATTTTTTACATGAGTGCTCTCTCAAATATAAATGTGACCTTGTGCTGTTCAACTTTTAATAACCTATAGTAATCTCAAAGGTTTTTTTTATTCTCTTAATTAAAGTTGGTTTTCCCTCTGCAACGTTGTAAATTCCATTGTTCTGTACTTTAACTTTTCTACTTCCCAACCTTTTTTCTTTTACTTTTTTTTTTTTAACAAAAGATGGTGGGGCTGTTTTTTTATTTGTCCCTGGCTAGATATTTTATAATTTGTCTGTGTTGGACCATCTGCCTACAGCATCCTTGGAGAGTCATTCTGTCACTATTCCATTCCCATTTCATCTAATACTTGTTGTAATTTATAAGCCACCTGGCCCTTGTTCAGATATTTCTGTAGAATCACAGTTTCAGTTTCAAATATTTATTACAAGAATAGCCTTTACTTAAAAAAATATGTTTAAATAAAATAAATATATTTATAGCTATTCTCATTCATGTATAATTAAGAAAAATCAATTATTTTTGTCAAACAAATATTACAAATAATTTTAAACTATAGAAATATAATATTATTATTCAAGCAAGCAAAGATTAAAGTGTTAAAATGTAACTGCTATCAAAACATTTCTTTTTATGCCTTATTGTAATAGTAGAGTAGAAAAATACAAATGACATATTTGGAATTATCTATCTGTCTGTCTCTATTTATCTGTCTCTCTAATATATATATATATATAAAACTAAAGTGCAATGTTGGCATAATTACCCTATTAATATATCACAGTTATCTAAAGCTGTCACAAGTTGAAGTAGCAGCAGCAGTACAAATAAACAGGCACCAGTGCAACAGTACTACAGTACTATTACTATTGAGGATGTGCATATGAATTGCTACTCTGTCCCAGAAGAAGGCAGGACGATGTCAGAGCAATGAGGTTGCAACATCTATCATGGGTTATGAATATTCAAGAAATATCAAAGCTTCAAATTTTGAATATAGAGATATTTTTTTTTTGGCACCATAGGATCTGCTGTGGTATTGATGGCAGCAATTGGGAAGTGACAATCACACTACTCTTGTATACACAGTAAGAATGAGCACACCTTATGGGAGAGTAAATAAAAGTATTAAAATTATTTTACCACTCCATCTTTTATACACAATGGCTGTTTTTTTTTTTGCACAATATGTTTTTCAGTAGTAGCTCTCAATGGAACAGTGACAGTCAGACTAATCTAGGGCACACAGTCATAGACATTAGTTACCCATCTTAGAGCTAGCTTACGTGTGGCACGCTAACTGTTGTGAGCAAACAGAAAGGGATATTTTGCGGTTCTTTGCCTCAACAAAACATTATCAAAAATTATTAAACATAATATAACATATTCTAAATAATCAATTAAATATATCTATATTTTTACAGTATGTTTAATCATTTTTATTATTTTTTTAAATAATTTATATTTAATATTTCAATAAAGTTATTAAAGATTGCTAAGTTTTCATGTGCGCTTACTTGGCTGCGGTAAATCTAAATTGCAAAACATGAAGCGCAAAAGGCATATTTTACATTCTTCTTCAAAAAGAAAATAATGTACAATTTATTATTAAATATATATTTTTATTTATATATCTGATACTGTTCTACATTTGATCTACAGGAATATATATATATATATATATATATATATACTGTATATATATATATATATATATATATATATATATATATATATATATATATAGATATAGATAGATAGATCTATACAGATATGTAGAAATATGTATTTAAGAATAAATAGAACATATTCTTCTATTTGAAGAACATAGGAATGTGAAATATTAATATTATTGGGTTTAGCGCTCTTGAATATACGTGGTCAGGTTAGCGCAAGTGTTAAGTTTTTGTAGTTTTCTAAAGTGTATGGGGAGAATTTATCAAGCTCCGTATGGAGCTTAATGCCCCTTGTTTGTCTAAAGGCTGCTGCTCTATAACTTCTCCGTCTGTTCTGAGGCCACCGACAGAAATCAACCTGATCGAATACGATCGGGTTGATTGACACCCCCTGCTAGCAGCCGCAAATCTGCAGGGGGCGGCATTGCACCAGCAGTTCACCAGAACTGCTGGTGCAATGATAAATGCGGACAGCGTATGCTGTTGGCATTTATCGATGTGCGGTGGACATGATACATGGTATCATGTGCGCATGCACATTAATAAATATACCCCTATGGGAGAAGAAGTTAATGTGATAGCAATTTTTTGTGAAATATTAATATTTCATGTTGGGTTTAGTGCTCTTGAATATACGTGGTCGGGTTTGTTTTTTTTTTTTTGCAGTTTTCTCACTCCTTTCAAGTCTATGGGAGAAGAAGTTAACAATTTTATTCCACGTGTTGGGTTTTTTGCTCGCTCACAAACTTTTCACTTTCAACTAATTATATAAGCACAACCTGATGCTCACAAATAGACTCTGTCTAGAGATGTTATCACTCAAGCAAGAGTGCTAATTTGCACTCCACTCTTAATCTAGCCCTTAAAGTGAAAGTAAATTTAACAATATCTGAATACTGCTATTGTTTACTCGACCATAAACAAGTTCAGTCGCTAACTTTTTTACTTTGTAATTTTTACTATTTTAGATATATTTGTATAAATGCCATCTTACTGTTCGGTATCTTCTCCGCCCCCTGGCGTTCTTCTGGATTCAACTTACTCTGATCAGCGGTCCCACAGGCTGTATACGTAATGAAGTTTGCTCGTACTCGAGGAATTCATTTATGAGCATTGCGCAATTCTATGATCTATTCAGCAAAATATTTCCGATCGTTCACTCAGTGTAAGTCCAGTGACGATATTACAGGATTCCCTTTGGTAATGCGCATGCGGCTTGCATGAACGTGCTTAGATAGACTGACAAAATTCAGAGTTAGCTGCATGCACATTTAATTCCATGGGCATATATTGAACTGAGTTGGATGCCAATGGGGGAGCCAATTGGTTAGATAATGCTGGAATCGTCACCGCTAATGAAATTTTTTTTCCCGTACGGGTGGAGGATAGGCGAGTGACTTGGGCAAACAGAATAGTAAAAAAAAAAGGATTTTGAAAATCATGTGAAGAAAATCATGAATGAAAGTGGCGTTTATTTTTAATAAATATTTCAAATCTTAATAATGGATACCCTTACTTTACTTTCACTACTTTAAATTATTTCACTACTGTATTTAAAGGGACAGTCTAGTCAAAATTAAACTTCCATGATTCATATAGGCATGTAATTTTAAACAACTTTCCAATTAACTTTTATCCTCAAATTTGCTTTGTTCTCTTGGTATTCTTAGCTGAAAGCTAAACCTAGGTAGGCTCATATGCTAATTTTAAAGCCCTTGAAGGCTGACCTCTTATCTGAATGCATCTGAATGCATTTGATCGTTGTTCAAAGTTAGATGGTGTTAGTTCATGTGTGCCATATATCTGACATTAGGTTCATGCCTGTGGAGTTACTTATGAGAGGGCAATGACTGGCTAAAATGCAGGTCTGCCAAAAGCATTGAGATAAGGAGACAGCCTGAAGAAGCTTAGATATAGGGTAATCACAGAGGTAATAAGTATATTAATATAACCGTGTTGGTTATGCAAACTGGGGTATGGGTAATAAAAGGATTATACAAGAATAAAAACAATGAGTTAAAAATAGATAGGGGGTAAAACTTGGACACCCCTATTTTTTAACTTAAAGGGGCGGTAAACTTACAAACTAATGTTATATAATTCTGCACATAGTGTAGAATTATATAACATTAGCTTACCGCCAGATTTCTACACTAAAGTATTGCAGAGAAATTTTATGTAAAAGCTCCTTTTTCCAGAACGCCGCTCCTTGCTTTACCGAGCGGGTCTGTTTTTTCCGTAGCGCATTGTGGCAACACTGTCTAGTCACAGTGTGCCCGGGCGCGCCATTAAAATGAATGTAACTCACTCCTGCTACTAGACCAGAGTGGGAGTGAGCTACATTCATTTTAATGGCGCGTCCGGGCACACAGTCTTGCCGTAATGAGCTGTGGAAAAACCAGACCCGCCCAGACTGTTACTACCATCACATTGGTTTGCTATAGCCAAATGTGAGTACCCAATTTTGGATTTTGGTTACAACATTTCATGCTCCCTTTCTGGTTGATCTGCACATGAGACGCCCCTCTGTTTTGTGTTTCACTTCACTATTCTGGAGTAGACTGTCCCTTTAAGGCACAATATGACCTGTTATTGTACTGTAGTTGCAGCACAAAAATACATATATATAATTTTACCTACACTCTTCAGTACTAACAATATTCTTTCTCTATCTTTGTACAGTGGGGCAAAAAAGTATTTAGTCAGCCACCAATTGTGCAAGTTCTCCCACTTAAGAAGATGAGAGAGGCCTGTAATTTTCATCATAGGTATACCTCAACTATGAGAGACAAAATGTGGAAACAAATCCAGACAATCACATTGTCTGATTTGGAAATAATTTATTTGCAAATTATGGTGGAAAATAAGTATTTGGTCAATATCAAAAGTTCATCTCAATACTTTGTTATATATACTTTGTTGGCAATGACAGAGGTCAAACATTTTCTGCAAGTCTTCACAAGGTTGTCACACACTGTTGCTGGTATGTTGGCCCATTCCTGCATGCAGATCTCCTCTAGAGCAGTGATGTTTTGGGGCTGTCGCTGGGCAACACAGACTTTCAACTCCCTCCAAAAGTTTTCTATGGGGTTGAGATCTGGAGACTGGCTAGGCCACTCCAGGACCTTGAAATGCTTCTTACGAAGCCACTCCTTCGTTGCCCAGGCGGTGTGTTTGGGATCATTGTCATGCTGAAAGACCCAGCCATGTTTCATCTTCAATGCCCTTGCTGATGGAAGGAGTTTTGCACTCAAAATCTCATGATACATGGCCTAATTCATTCTTTCATGTACAGGGATCAGTCGTCCTGTTCCCTTTGCAGAGAATCAGCCCCAAAGAATGATGTTGCCACCCCCATGCTTCACAGTAGGTATGGTGTTCTTTGGTTGCAACTCAGCATTCTCTCTCCTCCAAACACAATGAGTTGTGTTTCTACCAAACAGTTCTACTTTGGTTTCATCTGACCATATGACACACTCCCAATCATCCAAATGCTCTCTAGCATACTTTATACGGGCCCGGACATGTACTGGCTTAAGCAGGGGGACATGTCTGGCACTGCAGGATCTGAGTCCCTGGCCACGTAGTGTGTTACTGATGGTAGCCTTTATTACGTTGGTCCCAGCTCTCTGCAGGTCATTCACTAGGTCCCAGCATGTGGTTCTGGGATGTTTGCTCACCGTTCTTGTGATCATTTTGACCCCACGGGGTGAGATCTTGCGTGGAGCCCCAGATCGAGGGAGATTATCAGTGGTCTTGTTTGTCTTCCATTTTCTAATTATTGCTCCCACAGTTGATTTTTTCACACCAAGCTGCTTACCTATTGCAGATTCAGTCTTTCCAGCCTGGTGCAGGTATACAATTTTGAAGCCCTTGGCACCTTAAAAAGTCTTGAAATGAAAACTGGAGACACTCTAGAACATTCTAATTTAGATTCTAGTAATTTCAATATTAATACTAGTATCGATAATGATTTACTTGATCTATCTTTATATGAAGAGGATCTGCAAATCAGACATACAAGTTTTAAGGGTAGATCACGTTTTTATCCTTATCAAATGCAAGGTGAATTAGAACTCACCAAATGCAAATTTAACAAATATAATGATAACCTGACCATTAAAGAGAAAGCTGCTTTGAATACATTAAAGAAAAATATAGTATATATATAGAATAATATATTTTTTAGAGCTGCAGATAAGGGCGGTGGTTTGGTGATACAAAACTGCGATGTCTATTTAGGTGAAGCCTTTAACATCCTTAGTGATCATCTCACCTACAAAAGTCTAACCTTTAACCCCACTGATTTTTCTAAACAGTTGGATTCTTTACTAAGGACAGCTAAAGAACAAGGCGTTATCAATCAGGATGAATTAAATTTCATTAAGCCCTCTGACCCATCAATGCCCACCTTTTATCATCTACCCAAGATCCACAAAGATCTCGTAAATCCACCGGGACTTCCCATAATCTCTGGCATCGGTTCCTTGTGTCATAATCTGTCCAAATATGTGGACTATTTTTTGCAACCCCTGGTAATTAAAACCAGGGCTTATCTAAAGGATACCGCAGAAACAATTAAAATTTTTGAGGGATGGACTTGGGAGGATGATCTAAGGTGGGCAACGTTTGATGTGTCATCATTATACACGGTCATCCCACATAAGAAGGGTTTAGAGGCCATTAGGGAAGCATTTACTGGATATGATATTCCTGAAATTCATCTTTCATTTATATTGTATTGTATTATGTTTATTTTATCACATAATTATTTAGAATTTTTAGGCAAATTTTACTTACAATTAAAAGGGACAGCGATGGGGACAACATTTGCCCCATCGTACGCAAATCTTTTTATGGATAACTTTGAGAAACGGTTCATTTGGAATAACAACCCTTTTAGTAAGAATATGCTGGAGTACTTCAGATATATAGATGATGTAATAATTCTTTGGAAAGGTTCTGAAGAACTATTAACTGAATTTACTGAATACATCAATAATAACAAATATAATCTGAAGTTCACTGGTTATAATTCTGATAAAAGCATTGAATTTTTGGATATTATTTTGTTCACAGATGAAATAAGTAATAAGGTATCTGTCCGTAATTTTAGAAAGACAGTGGACAAAAACAGCTTTGTTCATGCAAATAGTGCTCATTTAAATAGTTGAAAAAGCAACATACTAGTCAGTCAGTATATTCTTGTTAAACGCAATTGCACTAATTTTGAGGACTTTGAAAAAGAAGTAAGTATATTAGATGATAAATTCATTAAAAAGGGTTATGATTTAGATACCCTAAAAAAAGCTAAAAATAAAGCAGAACTGTGTGACAGAAATAAACTGTTAGCTAGAAATAAAAGACTTCATCGTACCAATTTAGATAACAATCTTGATTCTAAAGATAATAATAATACGTTTTATAACAAGTTTTAATGAAGGGGCTCCAATAATAAACAAGGTTTTAAATAAACATTGGGGAATTTTAAAATCTGACCCCATCCTAGGTAGTTCAATAGGGGATAGACCTATTATAACATTTAAGAAAAGTAAAAATCTTAGAAATCACCTAGCTCCCAGTAAATTAAGGGAACATAGTGAAGTTCCATCTATCTCCAGAGGTAGCCTAGTAAATTGGGTATCAGCCCCCAAAGGTACATTTAAATGCAATAAACCACTCTGCGCAATTTGCACTTTTGTTAAAAGAGGGGATCTCTTTTTTAGCATGAAACATAGATGTAACTGCCAAACAACATACACAGTATATTTGCTTTCCTGTAAGTGTGACCATATTTATATTGGTCGCACAAAAAGAAAAACATCTAAGAGATTCAGCGAATATTTATACAATATTAAAATAAATTTTGACAAACATACAGGGAGTGCAGAATTATTAGGCAAGTTGTATTTTTGAGGATTAATTTTATTATTGAACAACAACCATGTTCTCAATGAACCCAAAAAACTCATTAATATCAAAGCTGAATAGTTTTGGAAGTAGTTTTTAGTTTGTTTTTAGTTATAGCTATTTTAGGGGGATATCTGTGTGTGCAGGTGACTATTACTGTGCATAATTATTAGGCAACTTAACAAAAAACAAATATATACCCATTTCAATTATTTATTTTTACCAGTGAAACCAATATAACATCTCAACATTCACAAATATACATTTCTGACATTCAAAAACAAAACAAAAACAAATCAGTGACCAATATAGCCACCTTTCTTTGCAAGGACACTCAAAAGCCTGGATTCTGTCAGTGTTTTGATCTGTTCACCATCAACAGAGGCAACCACAGCCTCCCAGACACTGTTCAGAGAGGTGTACTGTTTTCCCTCCTTGTAAATCTCACATTTGATGATGGACCACAGGTTCTCAATGGGGTTCAGATCAGGTGAACAAGGAGGCCATGTCATTAGATTTTCTTCTTTTATACCCTTTCTTGCCAGCCACGCTGTGGAGTACTTGGACGCGTGTGATGGAGCATTGTCCTGCATGAAAATCATGTTTTTCTTGAAGGATGCAGACTTCTTCCTGTACCACTGCTTGAAGAAGGTGTCTTCCAGAAACTGGCAGTAGGACTGGGAGTTGAGCTTGACTCCATCCTCAACCCGAAAAGGCCCCACAAGCTCATCTTTGATGATACCAGCCCAAACCAGTACTCCACCTCCACCTTGCTGGCGTCTGAGTCGGACTGGAGCTCTCTGCCCTTTACCAATCCAGCCACGGGCCCATCCATCTGGCCCATCAAGACTCACTCTCATTTCATCAGTCCATAAAACCTTAGAAAAATCAGTCTTGAGATATTTCTTGGCCCAGTCTTGACATTTCAGCTTGTGTGTCTTGTTCAGTGGTGGTCGTCTTTCAGCCTTTGTTACCTTGGCCATGTCTCTGAGTATTGCACACCTTGTGCTTTTGGGCACTCCAGTGATGTTGCAGCTCTGAAATATGGCCAAACTGGTGGCAAGTGGCATCTTGGCAGCTGCACGCTTGACTTTTCTCAGTTCATGGGCAGTTATTTTGCGCCTTGGTTTTTCCACATGCTTCTTGCGACCCTGTTGACTATTTTGAATGAAACGCTTGATTGTTCGATGATCACGCTTCAGAAGCTTTGCAATTTTAAGAGTGCTGCATCCCTCTGCAAGATATCTCACTATTTTTGACTTTTCTGAGTCTGTCAAGTCCTTCTTTTGACCCATTTTGCCAAAGGAAAGGAAGTTGCCTAATAATTATGGAACCGGCTGCTAATAGCGGCGTGCACCCCCAGTGCTCCACTACTATTTTTCCCACTTACTTCCGGTTGAAGCCGGTTCAGGGCCTGAAGCGGTACGCCGTTCGTGATAGTTTCAAGAGGAGTATTCCAGTAACCAGCTCGGTCCGAAACGAACAAATGGATTTGTAGTAAGTGAACTTTTTTGTCAAATAACTGCTTAACAGATACTGCTGAATTTATTGTTTAAGAGAAAAAAAGAAAAAAACGGTTTTCTTGGTTATATTTGTATGCCTTTAATGTGCAGCAGGAGCGACGGCTCACATTTGATTGCACAACAAACAGGCTTTGTCTTTTATGGACTAACTTATCTAAGAAGATTGTTATTAACATAACCACAAAACAGCACATTATAAAAAGCAGTTCTATTTTTCACTTATATGTGGGTTAATAGTGGAGCACTTTCAATAGGGGCATAGCAGAGTTAATACAGGGTATTGCAGCAGAGTTTTTGGTTTTAACCCTCACACAGCACTATCTATCAATATGGAAAAGGAGGGTGCAAGCTCTCACAAATCATTTTTCAACGTACAACACCGCCAAAGTTTCTTTGATACCATCTTTAATACTGCTGAACACTCTGGAGGGGGTCAGAGTGATATAAAGAGTCAATTTATCAAATTAGAGAGACTTTTATTAACAGATCTCAGACTAATGTGGGATGTTGTTTCTTTCAATCACTATATTAAAGCTACAAGAGTACCAAGGGGTCTGAGAATCAAAAAATATCCCTCCTTTGACTTAGGAAATCCAGACCTCCAGACAGAATGGAATGAAGCACTAACTAAGTGTTCACTAACACTTATGGACATTGTTATTAGAAGCAAAACCATAAAGAGAGACAATCTCAAATCTAAAATTGATGACATCAAAGTGGATCTGAAAACCATGAAATCAGATACTAAATATGGAGAATTTAAAAGTAATCTAAAAGCGAAAATTGAAAAAACAGATGGGGAACTGGCACAGAGAAAAGGCAACAAATTCAACAGAGACATGGAGGACTACCTCAATAACAAGGTGTACAATTGGTCAAGATTTCAGAACAGACCAAGAAGAAGGTCCTTTCGGCCACAAGGAGGCAAAAAGAATCAAGCATTATCTACAGAAAATGCTGAAGTTGTTATTCCAAAGCCAATTTTGAAGCACAAGTCTAAAAGAAAAGTTGCCTTTTCTTCAACTGATACTTCAGATCAGGAATCATATGTGTCTGATGGAAGCGGTTCCTCTGGGCCTGTGGGGCCAAGATCTCTCTCTCCCCCCTCTTCACCACCTCTCTATTCTAATACTTCATCTTCTTCTAAATCTTCTAAGTCTATACTTCTTCCTTCCTGCCCCCTCTTGTCGTTACAGGTCCTGAGTGATAGTGAAAGTGACACGGATGGGGAAGAAGATACAGCTGAACGTCCTAAAGCTATTGATAAAGACATAACAGCTGTCCCTTTAGGAGGCGCACAAGGAGGGCTGGCAGAAGAGTCAAGAAAATCTCAAAGAAAATCACACAAGAAGGACTATCGGTATTAAATCTGTCCAAATTGGAAATTACAGAGGAAGAAACATCACTACTGAGCAAAGGAATGGGCTTTGCCCCTACTAACACCTTTTCAGCATTCAAAACTATCATTGACATTAACAAATTTGTTAGAAAATTGACATTAAAACGCTTTTTTAATTTGCAAAAGGAAGAATCAGATTTAGGAGCATGTGAGAATGATAATCCAGATTCAATGGTTGATCATAGAATTTCAGATGAGATGTGCTCGGGGACCCTAAAATTTGGCGACTGTATAACACTAAATGAATTGAAATCTCTAGAAGATAACTATGGTCCAGAGGACCGTGATATACAGCCGCCCAAGAGGGGGAAATCTGAGTTCTATCCCACTAACTTTAGGGGCCCATATATAAATATGTACCAGAGGAGAGTCCAGAAGGATTTGTTAGATTTAGAAATGCAGATAAAAACAAAGGGCACCTTTGGGAAACCAAACCTTACAAAAGCAGAATTTAAAGCACTACAAAAATTACAACAGAATGATAGTATTGTGATAAGAACATCTGATAAAGGTGGTAATGTAGTAGTCCTTGATAAAGACTACTACTGCAAGGAGGCTTACAGACAACTGTCAGACACTAAAACATACAGAAAGCTGGATAGAAATCCATCACAGATATTTAAGGCTAAATTACATTCTATAGTTGAACAGGGTATAGCTATCAATGTCTTCACTGAAGAACAGGTAAAAAATATGATACCGGATTATCCTTTAGTGCCTATATTCCATCATGTGCCTAAAACACATAAAAACATGACCTCTCCTCCAGGGAGACCTATCATTTCAGGCATTGGCTCTATGTTTGAGCCATTGTCTGAATGGGTAGATTCTATACTCCAGCCTTTGGTTAAAAGCCTTAACAGCTATCTACGTGATTCAACACATTTGTTGAAGTGTTTGGAACACATTGAATGGAATAAGGAGTTTAGATGGGTGGCTATTGATGCCACCTCTCTTTATTCAAGTATACCCCATGCACTAGGATTAAAAGCTATCAGATACTTTTTAGATACAGCCACACGTTACTCTTTAGAATTCAAATTATTCTTCTGTGAAATTATAGAATTTTTATTGAAACATAATTTTTTCATGTTCAATAATGAATATTACGTGCAGGTTTGCGGCACAGCGATGGGGGCAAAATTTGCCCCCTCGTTTGCCAACCTGTATGTAGCATGGTGGGAAGATCTTTACCTTTACACCTTGTTTAACCCATTTGCAAAGCATATTATCCAGTATATGCGATTCATAGATGATCTTATATTTATAGTGGAGGATAAACTTGAATTAAGCACTTTCTTGGAGTATGTGAATACTAATGACTTAAATCTTAGATTCACAGGTGAATTACAACAATATAAAATTTGTTTCTTAGATTTAGAACTCATAGGTGATCCAGAAAGAGGTATAATACTAACCGACACATACCGTAAACCAACAGCCGGAAACACCATACTCCATGCCAAATCTTGTCATCCCCCACATTTAATCAGATCAATTCCTAAAGCTCAATATATCAGAATGAGAAGAAATACCAACTGTAATGAGAAATTTAACACACAATGTACTGATCTTACAAATAGATTAAAGCAGAGAGGATATTCGATGAAAATTCTTAATGAATCGCATGAGAAGATTAAGTATAAAACCCAAAGTGAAGTAATAACATCTAAGAAAAGAGCAGATCAGGATTTCAGCAAGGATAAAATTGTTTTTACTACTGAATATTCCAAACAATTTAATGAAATTTCGGCTATTCTTAAAAAACATCTGCATATATTAAAGGAAGATGAAGCTTTGGGTAACATTTTTGAAACATGTAAATTTGTGTCTAAAAAGCCCCCTACACTGGGAACCAGGTTGGTTCCCAGTATGGTAAATACAACAAAAAGAAATAAACAGGGGAGTAACTGGATAAGAACTAAGGGAACATATAAATGTGGCACTAGACCATGCATCACATGTGAAGTCATAGAAAAAAGTGATACCTTTACTAGCTCAACAACACATGAAAGATATAATATGGAATTCTATGCAAACTGTAAGACAGAATTCGTGGTCTATCTAATAGAATGTTCTCTTTGCTCCCTACAATACATTGGTCAGACGACCAGGGAGCTCCGATCGCGAATTAGGGAACACATTAGGGACACGAAAAATTATAACAAAGATTCGGCGGTAGCAGTTCACTTTAATCAAACACATATGACTCACATAGCACATATTACTGTTAAAGTCATTGACAAGATTCAGTCACCCATCAGAGGGGGGAACAAACAAAAATTGTTGCTTAAACGTGAATTATTTTAGATATATAAACTTAAAACAATAGCACCACAGGGTTTGAATAGATAATGGGACATGTCTTATTATGTTGAATAATTGATACATTAAATATTCTCATATATATATATATAAAAATTCTTTTGCCCTTCTATTTAAGTTTTAAGTTTTAAGTTTTAATTCACAAGAATTACAACCAGGTCCATTGCTTCACAGTGTATATAGAAATTTATATTTTTTCTGAATTATTGAATTTTGGATAGATACTCAATTTATATTCATTATATTTATTATTAAATATTAAAAATTTAAAAATGAAATATCATATACCAAGCCTAACAAGAAATGCATAAACAATGAATTAAGTCAAAAAATATTAATAAGAAAACCTGAGTACATTTTCCCATCCTTTTTATAGCCATTGGATATATTAAATACATATAATAAGCATAGTATTGCTGTAAAAGCTAACTCTGAATCTGCATTTATAAAGACATAATACTGTGTTGGAAGTGTTGGCTAAATATGTGTATTAATATATTTCAAAAAGTATTCAAACCTAAATACATATATATATATACGTTTTTTCAAATGTAACATTCTTTTCTGTGTTCATTGATAGTGCAGGTGAGGGCAAGCAGTTTTAACACTATTTTCCACAGGTGTTTCTATAGCTTTACCATCATTGGGTACTTCCCCTTTAAATAGCCGGGGTTGTACTATCACATCACACTCCTATGATTAAGTGCCGAGCATAGGCACGAAACATGTAAGGAGGGGTTTTTTCTACTGCTACCCTTGTACTTTTTGCCATATTGGCTTTTTAACATATGTTCAAATAAAGTATTTTATTTTTAATCTATATTTTTTCTCTGCTTGTTGCTGCCGTAATTCCTTTGTTCTTTTGCATTTACAAGCAGCGGAACCGGCTGCTAATAGCGGCGTGCACCCCCAGTGCTCCACTACTATTTTTCCCACTTACTTCCGGTTGAAGCCGGTTCAGGGCCTGAAGCGGTACGCCGTTCGTGATAATAATTATGCACACCTGATATAGGGTGTTGATGTCATTAGACCACACCCCTTCTCATTACAGAGATGCACATCACCTAATATGCTTAATTGGTAGTAGGCTTTCGAGCCTATACAGCTTGGAGTAAGACAACATGCATACAGAGGATGATGTGGTCAAAATACTAATTTGCCTAATAATTCTGCACTCCCTGTAGTGTACCCGTACATTTTACCAACGTACATGGTAGTGACACTAGGGGTTTAAACATACAAATAGTGATGTCCCGAACTGTTTGCCCGTGAACGGTTCACAGCGAACATAGCTTGTTCGCGTCCGCGTTTGTGGGCGAACACATGGCGATGTTCGATCCGCCCCTATGTGTCATCATTGTGGAAACTTTGACCCTTTATGTCACAGCCACCTGACACATTAGAGCCAATCAACATCAGACACTCCCTCACAGACACTCCCAGCTACTCGGAATCCGCCATTTTAGACTCATAACGACCTTGCTTTTTTAATGAGAGGACGTGTTATGTTTTTGCTCCTGACATTAATAGGAAAAACATAGCTAGGCTAGTGTATTTACAGTCCAGAAGGACTCCACTCATCTCTGCTGCAAGCACAGCACCCCAAAAAGCCCTTTTTAGGGCTATATTTCGTGCGTTTTTTTTTTTTTTTTTTCGTTTTTTTTTTATTAGCATTTGCCTGGCTTTCAGCTGTGTGTTTAAGGCTACTGCCACCACTGATATCTCCCTAACAACATTAGTTTAAATTTAACTAACCCAAAAATATAATTATTTTTCTAGTGTAATTTTTTTTTCATTTTCTATTAGGCCAGTTTCACACAGCATATACTCTGGTTCAGCAGCCACCAGTGTTAATATCAGCCAGCAGCCACCAGTGTTAATATCCGTTTATAACATTATTTTAAATTAAAAAAAATATATATATTTTGCTAGTGTAATCTAATTACATTTACTATCATGCCTGTGTCTGTCAGGCTCACTCAGCATTAATATACCTCTTTTTTTTCAGTCTTTTGGTTAATTGGTCTGTGCCAGGCAGCCACCCAGCACTCATATCTATTTTTCTTTCACCTTAATTTTAATATATATATATAAAAAAAAAAAACGTTTAAATTTGTTTGCTAGTGTAATCTAATATAATTTTCTATCCGGCCTGTGTGTTTTGCTGACATAGAGAGCCTACTGTGTTTACTTGCTGCCCTCCCTAGTCTATGAGCCACGACTCATATGTGTTTAACCTTTTTTTAATTTCCCCCCCAAAAAAATAATTTCAATCATTTTTCTAGTGTAATCTAATAGTATTTTCTATCAGGCGTGTGTGTATCCGACATACAGAGCCTACTGTTTTTAATAGCTGCCCTTCCAAGGCTATCAGCCACGACTCATATGTATGTGCTTAACCTTTTTCTTAAAATTTCCAAAAAAAAGTCTTTAAATCATTATGCTAGTGTAATCTAATTGTATTTTCTATCAGGCCTGTGTCTAACTGTCTATCTGACTTACACAGCATACTGTTGTTAATTGCTGCCCTACGTAGCAGCCAGCCAGTGCGACCACTCATAGAGTCATATGTGCATTGCACTTCTTAACATAATTTTAATATTAAAATCTAAAATTTTCAAATATTTTGCTAGTGTAATGTAACTTAATTTTCTATCAGTCCTGTGTTTTTGTCACTTACACAGCATACTGTGTTAAATTGCTGCCCTACCTACCATCCACGACTCATATCTGTCAGCCTGTCTGCCAGGCCCAAGTAGCCAATTAGTGGCACCAATCACAATTCTTATAACAGTAATAAAAAAAAAAAATCATAATTTTTTGGACTGCAAATATTCAGTCTCCTAGTGCCATTGAATTTCATTTACCTCCTGCCTGCCACTGCCAGCCTTTTGTGCCAGGCCGTCTAGACAACTATTTACACCAATCATAATTGTTGTCACAGTCAGACAGTATAGTTATTAATTTAAATAAAAAAAATTTTTAGTGTTGATCTTAATCCTCAGTTTGCTCGTGCCTTTGAATTGCACTTTTCTACAGCCTTCCAAGCCTGTGTGACAGGCCTACTTAAAAAAATATTTACACCAATCATATTTGTTGTGACAGTATTCTAATAATTAAAAATTAAAATTTTTGGTAATAGTTGCTGTGATTTGAATCCTCAGTTTGCTGGTGCCATTGAATAGCACTTTCCTCCTGCCTTGCAGCCTGCTGTGAGCCAGGCCCACCTAGCCAATTGTTGTCAGCAATCATATTTCTATTAACAGTATTGCAAAAATTGTCAATCATCACTGTTTAGACTGTCAGTATTCAGTCTCCTAGTGTCCTTGAATTGCATCTACCTCCTGCCTGCCATCCTTTTGTGCCAGGCCGTCTTGCCAACTATTTACACCAATCCTAATTTTTTGTCACAGTATAGTTACTAATTAAAATTAAAAAAATCTTGATTGTTGATGATCTTAATCCTCAGTTTGCTCGTGCCTTTGAATTGCACTTTTCTACAGCCTTCCAAGCCTGTGTGCCAGGCCTACTTAAAAAATATTTACACCAATCATATTTGTTGTGAAAGTATTCTAATAATTAAAAATTACATTTTTTTGGTAATAGTTGCTGTGATTTGAATCCTCAGTTTGCTGGTGCCATTGAATAGCACTTTCCTCCTGCCTTGCAGCCTGCTGTGAGCCAGGCCCACCTAGCCAATTGTTGTCAGCAATCATATTTCTGTTAACAGTATTGCAAAAATTGTCAATCATCATTGTTTAGACTGTCAGTAATCAGTCTCCTAGTGTCCTTGAATTGCATCTTCCTCCTGCCTGCCATCCTTTTGTGCCAGGCCGTCTTGCCAACTATTTACACCAATCCTAATTTTTTTTCACAGTATAGTTACTAATTAAAATTAAAAACATCTTGATTGTTGATGATCTTAATCCTCAGTTTGCTCGTGCCCTAGAATTGCACTTTTCTACAGCCTTCCAAGCCTGTGTGCCAGACCTACTTGAAAAATATTTACACCAATCCTATTTGTTGTGACAGTATTCTAATAATTAAAAATTAAATTTTTTGGTAATAGTTGCTGTGATTTGAATCCTCAGTTTGCTGGTGCCATTGAATAGAACTTTCCTCCTGCCTTGCAGCCTGCTTTGAGCCAGGCCCACCTAGCCAATTGTTTTCAGCAATCATATTTCTGTTAACAGTATTGCAAAAATTGTCAATCATCACTGTTTAGACTGTCAGTAATCAGTCTCCTAGTGTCCTTGAATTGCATCTACCTCCTGCCTGCCATCCTTTTGTGCCAGGCCGTTTTTCCAACTATTTTCACCAATCCTAATTTTTTGTCACAGTATAGTTACTAATTACAATTAAAAAAATCTTTATTGTTGATGATCTTAATCCTCAGTTTGCTCGTGCCCTAGAATAGCACTTTTCTACAGCCTTCCAAGCCTGTGTGCCAGGCCTACATAAAAAAATATTTACACCAATCATATTTGTTGTGACAGTATTCTAATAATTAAAAATTAAAATTTTTGGTAATAGTTGCTGTGATTTGAATCCTCAGTTTGCTGGTGCCATTGAATAGCACTTTCCTCCTGCCTTGCAGCCTGCTCTGAGCCAGGCCCACCTAGCCAATTGTTGTCAGCAATCATATTTCTGTTAACAGTATTGCAAAAATTGTCAATCATCACTGTTTAGACTGTCAGTAATCAGTCTCCTAGTTTCCTTGAATTGCATCTACCTCCTGCCTGCCATCCTTTTGTGCCAGCCCATCTAGACAACTATTTACACCAATCCTAATTTTTTGTCACAGTATAGTTACTAATTACAATTAAAAAAATCTTTATTGTTGATGATCTTAATCCTCAGTTTGCTCGTGCCTTTGAATTGCACTTTTCTACAGCCTTCCAAGCCTCTGTGCCAGGCCTACTTAAAAAATATTTACACCAATCATATTTGTTGTGACAGTATTCTAATAATTAAAAATTAAAATTTTTGGTAATAGTTGGTGTGATTTGAATCCTCAGTTTGCTGGTGCCATTGAATAGCACTTTCCTCCTGCCTGCCATCCTTTTGTGCCAGCCCATCTAGACAACTATTTACACCAATCCTAATTTTTTGTCACAGTATAGTTACTAATTACAATTAAAAAAATCTTTATTGTTGATGATCTTAATCCTCAGTTTGCTCGTGCCCTAGAATAGCACTTTTCTACAGCCTTCCAAGCCTGTGTTCCAGGCCTACTTAAAAAATATTTACACCAATCATATTTGTTGTGACAGTATTCTAATAATTAAAAATTAATATTTTTGGTAATAGTTGCTGTGATTTGAATCCTCATTTTGCTGGTGCCATTGAATAGCAGTTTCCTCCTGCCTTGCAGCCTGCTGTGAGCCAGGCCCACCTAGCCAATTGTTGTCAGCAATCATATTTCTGTTAACAGTATTGCAAAAATTGTCAATCATCACTGTTTAGACTGTCAGTAATCAGTATCCTAGTGTCCTTGAATTGCATCTACCTCCTGCCTGCCATCCTTTTGTGCCAGGCCGTCTTGCCAACTATTTACACCAATCCTAATTATTTGTCACAGTATAGTTACTAATTAAATTAAAAAAATCTTGATTGTTGATGATCTTAATCCTCAGTTTGCTTGTGCCCTAGAATTGCACTTTTCTACAACCTTCCAAGCCTGTGTGCCAGGCCTACTTAAAAAATATTTACACCAATCATATTTGTTGTGACAGTATTCTAATAATTAAAAATTAAAAATTTTGGTAATAGTTGCTGTGATTTGAATCCTCAGTTTGCTGGTGCCATTGGATAGCACTTTCCTCCTGCCTTGCAGCCTGCTGTAAGCCAGGCCCACCTAGCCAATTGTTGTCAGCAATCATATTTCTTTTAACAGTATTGCAAAAATTGTCAATCATCACTGTTTTGACTGTCATTAATCAGTCTCCTAGTGTCCTTGAATTGCATCTACCTCCTGCCTGCCATCCTTTTGTGCCAGGCCGTCTTGCCAACTATTTACACCAATCCTAATTGTTGTCACAGTATAGTTACTAATTAAAATTAAAAAAATCTTGATTGTTGATCTTAATCCTCATTTTGCTTGCGCCATTGAATTGTACTTTCCTACTGCCTGCCAGCTTGTGTGCCAGGCCTAACTATCCAATTAGTGCTAGCAATCATATTTCTTTTAACAGTATTGCAAAATTTGTCAATCAACACTGTTTTGACTGTCAATCTGCAGTCTACTAGTGCCCTTGAATTGCATTTTCCTCCTGCCTGCCTGCCTGCCTGTGTGCCAGTCCCAACTAGCCAATTAGTGCCACCACTCATATTTATTGTAACAGGATTGGAATTTTTGTTAATCATAACTGTTTTGACTGTGATTCTTCAGTCTCCTAGTGCCATTGAATTGCAGTTTCCTTTCTCCCAGCGTGTGTGCCAGACAGGCCCATTTGCCAAATAGTGCCAAACAATCATATTTGTTGCTACAGTACTAGTAATATTTCAAAAAATTAACAATTTGTGATTTTTAAAACATCTGTCTTTTTTGTTGTTGTCAGTCTCACAGCGTATACTGTGCCCACTTTCACAGTGCCACCACTCAATTGGTGTAATAGTATTGTTAGTGTCCATTTAAAAAAAAATGACAGGCAGAGGCAGGCCACCCCGCAGGTTCCGTGGTCGTGGTCGTGGTGCTGTGATTCCTTTAGACCCTACAAATATGCATATTGTTCAGACGCCGGGTGCCAGGGGGGATGCAAAAACTTCTGAGGAGGACCTAGTTGAATGGCTAACACAGCAAACCCAATCTTCTTCAGCTTTCGCTGCTAGTCCTCCTAACCTTGACGCACCATCTAAGTCCAGCTGTGCTTTGGGCAGGACTCAAGTGACCAGTGCCACTCCGCCGCCTGTCGCCACCACCAACACTAGCACCACAGACGCTTCACTTGATCTGTCACAGGAGTTATTGACACATCATTTTGAAGAAATGAGTGATGCGCAACCATCATTGACGGAGGATGTAGATAATAGTGATCAGTCTCAGTCAGGCAGCATTACCGACATGGAGGTATGGTGTGATGATGATGATGATGATGATGATGATGTTGTACCCGCTGCTGCTTCCTTTCTTGATGTTTCAGATACAAGTGAAGTGGTTGATGATGATGTGTCGGTGGATGTCACGTGGGTGCCTGCTAGAAGAGAAGAAGAAGAGGGGGAACGTTCAGATGGGGAGACAGAGAGGAGGAGGAGGAGACGATTTGGAAGCACGGGGAGGTCGTCTCAAGGAGCTAGTGGCACAGTCAGACAGCATGCATCGTCACCAGGAGTCAGCCAGACAGCCCGCCGACGCCCATCAACGCATGCTATTGCCACCACCAGAATGCCGTCATCGCAGAGCTCAGCAGTGTGGCATTTTTTTTGTGTGTCTGCCTCTGACAACAGCGATGCCATTTGCAACCTGTGCCAAAAGAAACTGAGTCGTGGGAAGTCCAACAGCCACCTAGGTACAACTGCTTTGCGAAGGCACATGGTCTCCCATCACAAAGGCCGATGGGAAGAACACATGAGTAGAAGCAGCACACAAAGTGAAAGCCACCCTCCTCCTCCTGCTCCAGCATCTTCAGCCACGTCAACCAGTGCTGTCCTCCTTGCCCCCTCTCAACCATCCTCCACTCAGTCTCTCTTATGTAGCAGTTCCTGGTCATCTGCCCACAGTCAGGTGTCTGTCAAGGACATGTTTGAGCGTAAGAAGCCAATTTCTCAAAGTCACCCCCTTGCCCGGCATCTGACAGCTGGCTTGTCTGAACTCTTAGCCCGCCAGCTTTTACCATACAAGCTGGTGGAGTCTGATGCTTTCAAAAAATTTGTATATATTGGGACACCACAGTGGAAGGTACCTGGCAGAAATTTATTTTCACAAAAGGCAATCCCAAACCTGTACTCTGTTGTGAGAAAGGAAGTTATGGCATGTCTGGCACACAGCGTTGGGGCAAGGGTCCATATGACCACGGATAGCTGGTCTGCAAAGCATGGTCAGGGCAGGTATATCACCTACACTGCGCATTGGGTAAACCTGCTGACTTCTGACAAGCATGGAATGTGTGGCTCTGCAGAAGAGTTGGTGACACCGCCACGACTTGCAGGCAGGCCTGCTGCTACCTCCTCTACTCCTCCTACTCCATCCTCTTCCATAACCTCTTCCTCGGCTGAGTCCTCTTCAACTTCTGCGTCTTGCTCCACATCTATGGCACCCCCCCCAGCTCCCCAGGTACTATGCTACATCTCGGGTACGGCAGTGTCACGCCGTCTTGGGGTTGACTTGCCTAAAAGCGGAGAGTCACACCGCACCAGCACTCCTGACCGCCCTGAACGCACAGGTGGATCAGTGGCTGACTCCGCACCAACTGGAGATTGGCAAGGTTGTTTCTGACAATGGAAGTAATTTGGTGGCGGCATTGAACAACGATTTGTCCATAAGTACCCAGGCTTACAGGATGTCCTGAAGCAGGCCAGGAAGGTGTGTGGCCATTTCAGGCGTTCCTACATGGCCATGGCGCACTTGTCTGATATCCAGCGTCGAAACAACCTGCCAGTGAGGCGCTTGATTTGCGACAGCTTGACACGGTGGAATTCAACACTCCTTGACACGGTGGAATTCAACACTCCTAATGTTTGACCGCCTGCTCCAACAAGAAAAAGCTGTTAATGAGTATTTGTATGACCGGGGTGCTAGGACAGCCTCTGGGGAGCTGGGGATATTTTTGCCAAATTACTGGACGCTCATGCGCAATGCCTGTAGGCTCATGCGTCCTTTTGAGGAGGTGACAAACCTTGTCAGTCGCACTGAAGGCACCATCAGCGACATCATACCATTTGTTTTCTTCCTGGAGCGTGCCCTGCGAAGAGTGCTGGATCAGGCAGTAGATGAGCGTGAAGAGGAAGCGGGAGAGTTGTGGTGTCCATCACCCCCGCAAACAGCCGAATCAGCATTGCTTGCTGGACCTGCGGCAACGCAGGAATAGGATTATGAGGAAGAGGAGTCAGAGGAGGAATGTGGCTTTGGGGAGGATGAGGAGGAGGAAGACCGAGCACAACAGTCATCCCAGGGTGCTCGTTGTTGTCACCTCTCTGGTACCCGTGGTGTTGTACGTGGCTGGGGGGAAGAAGATACCATCAGTGAGATCAGTGAGGAGGAGGAACGCGACATGATTAGCTCAGCATCCAACCTTGTTCAAATGGGTTCTTTCATGCTGTCTTGCCTGTTGAGGGACCCTTGTATAAAAAAGCTGAAGGAGAACGACCTGTACTGGGTGTCCACGCTCCTCGACCCCCGGTATAAGCATAAAGTGCCTGAAATGTTACCAAATTCTCGCAAGTCGGAAAGGATGGAGCATTTTCATAATAAATTAAAAACTATGCTTTACACAGCGTATAAGAGTGATGTCACAGCACCACGGGAATGTAACAGGGGAAGAGATGAAATTAATCCTCCTCCCACGACCACGGCGGCAAGGACCGGGCGCTTTCCTGACGTCTTGTTAATGGAGGACATGCGTACCTTTTTAACTCCCATGCACCATCAGAGCCTTTCGGGATCCAGCCTTAGAGAAAGACTCAACCGACAGGTAGCAGACTACCTAGCTTTAACTGCGGATCTCGACACTCTCAGGAGCGATGGACCCCTTGACTACTGGGTGTGCAGGCTGGACTTGTGGCCTGAGCTATCCCAATTTGCAATGGAACTTCTGTCCTGCCCCGCTTCAAGTGTCCTGTCCGAAAGGACTTTTAGTGCAGCAGGAGGTTTTGTCACTGAGAAGAGAAGTCGCCTAGGTCAAAAAAGCCTTGACTATCTCACTTTTATAAAAAATGAATGAGGGCTGGATCCCGAAGAGACTGACAATGGGCGATACATTTGAATAAAAAACTACTGATGATGATATGAGCTGGCTTGGGCTACAACTGGTACACAGGCTGGCCTTTTTTTTTTTGGTTATAAAGACGGAAGACTTGATTGACTTATCCGCCAACAACTAGTGTTCAAGCCACAAGCTTTTAGGGCACTTTATAAATGTTTTACAAACATTGATTTTTCTGGCCGCTGCTACATCAGTTGCTACAACAATACCCCAATTTTTCAGTCATTTGTACTGTTACGAATTGTACAACTTTACACACCACTCATATCCGGTGGACCATTCAATTGAACGCAAAATGCAACAAATTTGAAAGAGTAGGACCGACCAAGCATCTTTATCCATCTCTTGGTAGCTCTAAATTATCTCTGTGTTCCATCTATGCCATACCTGTACTCTATTGTGCAAAAGGGTGGCATATGTTGTGTTTCATGCTGTTGTGCCTGTTGCGGGTCGTGGCCCATGATATAAAAAGGCTGAAGGAGAACGACCTGTAGTAATGGGTGCCCCATCCAGTTTTTAGAAAAATGTTCCTGGTTCCTCTCAATTATCTTTGGGTTTCTAAAATGGATGCCATACCTGTACTCGCTTGTGCAAAAGGATGGCATATGTGGTGGTGTTTCCTGCAGTTGTTTCTGTTGAGGGTGCTGGACCCTCTTATAAAAAAGCTGAAGGAGAACGACCTGGAGTGGGAGTCCAAGCATGGTTTTTGGGGCTATTTCACTTTTACAAACAATTATCTGTGGGTTTCACAACTCAATGCCGTACCAGTACTCTATTGTTCCAAAGTATGCCATATGTTCTCTTTCCTGCTGGTATTTTGTTTGAGGGTCCTGGACACTCTTATAAAAAGGCCTAAGGTGAAAGAGGTGTACTGGGTGTCCACTCATTTTTATTTTCTATTTCTCATTTGACCAAAATTATCTCTGGTTTTGTAAAATCAATGCCGTACCTGTACTCTATTGTTCAAAAGGATGCCATACGTCCTCTTTCCTGCTGGTGTTTTTTTTGAGTGTCCAGGACCCTCTTATAAAAAGGCCTAAGGAGAAAGAGGTGTACTGGTTGGCCACTCATTTTTATTTTTCTATTTAACAATTGACCAAAATGATCTCTGGGTTTGTAAAATCAATGCCGTACCTGTACTCTATTGTTCAAAAGGATGCCATACGTCCTCTTTCCTGCTGGTGTTTTATTGAGGGTCCAGGACCCTCTTATAAAAAGGCCTAAGGAGAAAGAGGTGTACTGGTTGGACACTCATTTTTATTTTTCTATTTAACAATTGACCAAAATGATCTCTGGGTTTGTAAAATCAATTCTGTACCTGTACTCTATTGTTCAAAAGGATGCCATATGTCCTCTTTCCTGCTGGTGTTTTTTTTGAGGGTCCAGGACCCTCTTATAAAAAAGCCTAAGGAGAAAGAGGTGTACTGGGTGTCCATCTAATCTTTTTTTTTTATTCAAATTGCCATTTGCAAAAAATTATCTATGGGTTTCTAAAATAAATGCCTTTCCTGTACTCTATTGTTCAAAAGTATGCCATATGTCCTCTTTCCTGCTGGTGTTTTTTTTGAGGGTCCAGGACCCTCTTATAAAAATGCCTAAGGAGAAAGAGGTGTACTGGCTGTCCATTGAATCATTTTTTTGATTCAAATTTCCATTTAAAAAAAAATTTCTATGGGTTTCTAAAATCAATGCCTTTCCTGTACTCTATTGTTCAAAAGTATGCCATATGTCCTCTTTCCTGCTGGTTTTTTGTTTGAGGGTCCTGGACCCTCTTATAAAAATGCCTTATGGATAAAGAATTGTACTGGGTGTCCATCCAATCATTTTTTTTAATTAAAATTCACGGTTGCAAAAAATTATCCCTGGGTTTCTAAAATCAATGCCTTTCCAATAATCTTTTTTTTCACAAAGGATGCCATATGTCCTCTTTCCTACTGCTGGTTTTGTTGAGTGTCCTGGAGCCTCTGCTAAAAAGGCCTAAGGATAAAGAAGTGTAATGGGTGTCTATTCAATGCTTTTTTAGATTTCCTGGTTGTAACAATTTTTTTCTGTCTTTCAAAAATCAATGCCTTTCCTGTAATCTATTTTTCAAAAGGATGCCATATGTCATATTTAATGCTGTTCTTTCTGTTGAGGCTCCGGGACACTCTTATAAAAAGGACTAAGGATAAAGAAGTGTACTGGGTGTCCAATCAATGTTTTATTTCTATTTCCCGGGTCATATAACTGATCTCTGTGTTTCTAAAATCAATGCCTTTCCTGTAATCTAATTTTCAAAAATATGCCATACGTCCTCTTTCCGGCTGGTGATTTTTTTGAGGGTCCAGGACCCTCTTATAAAAAGGCCTAAGGAGAAAGAGGTGTACTAGGTGTCCATCGAATAATTTTTTTGATTCAAATTTACATTTGCAAAAAATTATCTATGGGTTTCTAAAATCAATGCCTTTCCTGTACTCTTACTCTATTGTTCAAAAGTATGCCATATGTCCCCTTTCCTGCTGGTGTTTTGTTTGAGGGTCCTGGACCCTCTTATAAAAAGGCCTAGGGAGAAAGAATTGTAATGGGTGTCCATCCAATCATTTTTTTTATTCAAATTCACGGTTGCAACAAATTATCCCCGGGTTTCTAAAATCAATGCCTTTCCTATAATCTTTTTTTCACAAAGGATGCCATATGTCCTCTTTCCTACTGCTGGTTTTGTTGAGTGTCCTGGAGCCTCTGCTAAAAAGACAGAAGGATAAAGAAGTGTACTGGGTGTCTATTCAATGTTGTTTTAGATTTCCCGTTTGTAACAATTTTTTTCTGTCTTTCTAAAATCAATGCCTTTCCTGTAATCTATTTTTCAAAAGGATGCCATATGTCCTCTTTCATGCTGTTCTTTCTGTTGAGGCTCCGGAACACTCTTCTAAAAAGGCCTAAGGATAAAGAAGTGTACTGGGTGCATAATCTATGTTTTTTTAGATTTCACGGTTGCAACTAATGATCTCTGTGTTTCTAAAATCAATGCCTTTCCTGTAATCTAATTTTCTAAAGGATGCCATATGTCCTCTTTCATGCTGCTGGTTTTGTGGAGGGTCCTGGAGCCTCTGCTAAAAAGGCCTAAGGATAAATAAGTGTACTTGGTGTATAATCTAAGTTTTTTGCGATTTCACTGTTGCAACTAATGATCTCTGTGTTTCTAAAATCAATGCCTTTCCTGTAATCTAATTTTCTAAAGGATGCCATATGTCCTCTTTCATGCTGCTGGTTTTGTGGAGGGTCCTGGAGCCTCTGCTAAAAAGGCCTAAGGATAAATAAGTGTACTTGGTGTATAATCAAAGTTTATTGCGATTTCACGGTTGCAACTAATGATCTCTGTGTTTCTAAAATCAATGCCTTTCCTGTAATCTAATTTTCTAAAGGATGCCATATGTCCTCTTTCATGCTGCTGGTTTTGTGGAGGGTCCTGGAGCCTCTGTGAAAAAGGCCTAAGGATAAATAAGTGTACTTGGTGTATAATCCAATTTTTTGGACATTGCACGGTTGCAACTAATGATCTCTGTGTTTCTAAAATCAATGCCTTTCCAGAAATCTATTTTTCTAAAGGATGCCATATGTCCTCTTTACTGCTGCTGGTTTTGTTGAGGGTCCTGGAGCCTCTGCTACTAAGGCCTAAGGATAAATAAGTGTCCTCGTTGTCTAATCCATTTTTTTTTTAGATTTCCCGGTTGCAACAAATTATCTCTGGGTTTCTAAAATCAATGCCTTTCCTGTAATCTATTAGTCACAAGGATGCCATATGTCCTCTTTCATGCTGTTGTTTCTAGTGAGGCTACGGGAGACTCTTCTAAAAAGGCCTAAGGATAAAGAAGTGTACTGGGTGTATAATCTATGTTTTTTTAGATTTCACGTTTGCAAAAAATTATCCACGGGTTTCTAAAATCAATGCCTTTTCAGTAATCTATTATTCACAAGGATGCCATATGTACTTTTTGATGCTGTTGTTTCGGTTGAGGCTCCGGGAGCCTCTTATTAAAAAGGCCTAATGAAAAATAAGTGTACTGGGTGTCTAATCAATGTTTTTTTCGATTTACCAGTTGCAACTAATGATCTCTGTGTTTCTGAAATCAATGCCTTTCCTATAATCATTTTTTCAAAAGGATGCCATATGTCCTCTTTCCTGCTGCTGGTTTTGTCGACGATCCTGGAGCCTCTGCTGCGCATAATAAAGAAAAAAATAATAATTTAACTTGACTTAATAACTGAAGCATGACTTCAGGAGTCAGGTGTGGTCGTAGGTAGTGGTTGATGTGCGTCACTAGTCCAAATTTTAATTTTTTTTTTTTCATTCAGGATTAGTTTGGGGTACGGCGCAATATTGGAAACGCAAAAAACAGGTCTAAGATATCAGGGGTGACTACTAGTGCTTTTACCAGGCTCCTCTTGGATAGCCCCAGAAAGTGTGAGTATGAATCCCAAAAAGAAAAAAAAAGAAAATTAAATTAAGGTTGAAAAATTACTCCTAAGTAAATTGTAAGACCTGGAGCTCCTCAAACACACGTCCTACCGCAACAGGTATAGGCTCCGCCCACTCAAATCTTACCTTTTTAATGCCAATTGATATTGCCACAGCTGGAACAACAGTAACTAACATGTGCGCCACCACAGTCTCCGAAGCTATTGTCGGATGTATACAAAAACAACAATAAAGAATTCCTTTTGGGGCGCAAAGAGATGGCTACCGGAACACTCCAGGAACTTCACAAAAGTGGCTGTCTTGTGTTTCTGGTGATGTTGTAGACATCTGGGTAGTGTACAGGGAGGGCAAAAATCCTCTCCATCTCTGTGCACCACAGGACAGGACGTCCTTGTCATCCATAAGCACATGAAATTGCTGGCATTTTCGTTGCTTCAAGAAGTTCAGTTTTTGTGGTGATAGTACAGAATTAAATAAACTTTGGTTTCCTACCATACTCAAGACAATCTTGTAGTTCAAGCTTCGGACTTGCTGTGGGAAACAGTGGGCTGTCCATAGCAGGAAGATGATTTAGACAGAAGTAACGGGCTCTGCTTGCAGGTGACACATGTTTATCGTCAATCATCAAAGGGGTTGCGTGATGGCCCCTTATTCACATGTTTGTCCAGAGCAACAACATTTGCAAACAGCCAGAAGAGAGGTCGATTCTCACCAGCCTTAAGTTGAGCTTCAATTACCTAATGCTGATATTCAAAAAATAGACAAACAGTGCCTTAAAAAACACATTTGCAATATGGATTCACCAGAGCAAGGTCATTGCAAGTATTTCCCACAATAGCAAAATTAAAATGACACAACTCCGCAATCTTCCCCTTCACATTATAATTGTCACACTCCATTGTACTCCTATGCCCACCTCCCTGCTCTTGTTTTTGTTGAGGGTCCCCGAGCCTCTGCTAAAAAGGCCTATGGATAAATAAGTGTACTGGGTGTCTAATCAATGTTTTTTTCTATTTCACGGGTCATATAAATGATCTGTGGGATTCTAAAATCAATGCCTTTCCTGTAATCTATTATTCAAAAGGATGACATATGTCCTCTTTCATGCTGTTGTTTCTGTTGAGGCTCCGGGACCCTCGTATGTAAAAGGACTAAGGATAAAGAAGTGTACTGGGTGTCCAATCATTTTTTTTCTATTTCACTGGTCATATAAATGATCTCTGTGTTTCTAAAATCAATGCCTTTCCTGTAATTTAATTTACAAAAGTATGCCATATGTCCTCTTTCCTGCTGCTGGTTTTGTTGAGGGTCCTGGAGCCTATGCTTAAAAGGCCTAAGGATAAAGAAGTGTACTGGGTGTCTAATCTATGTTTTTTTAGATTTCATGGTTGCAAAAAATTATCCACGGGTTTCTAAAATCAATGCCTTTCCTGTAATCTATTATTCACAAGGATGCCATATGTACTTTTTAATGCTGTTGTTTCTGTTGAGGCTCCGGGAGCCTCTTAATCTTATTAAAAAGGCCTAATGAAAAATAAGTGTACTGGGTGTCTAATCAATGTTTTTTTCTATTTACCGTTTGCAACTAATGATCTCTGTGTTTCTGAAATCAATGCCTTTCCTATAATCATTTTTTCAAAAGGATGCCATATGTCCTCTTTCCTGCTGCTGGTTTTGTCAAGGGTCCTGGAGCCTCTGCTGAGCATAAAAAAAAAAAAAAAATTAACTTGACTTAATAACTGAAGCATGACTTCAGGAGTCAGCTGTGGTCGTAGGTAGTGGTTGTTGTTAGCAGATTATTTTTATTGCAAATTGCAATTGCCACAGCGTGCATAAAATGTGCGTCACTAGTCCAAATTTTAAGGGTTTTTTTTCATTCAGGATTAGTTTGTGGACCGGCGCAATATTGGAAAGGCAAAAAACAGGTCTCCGTACCAGTTGATATAAGGGGTGGCTACTACTGCTTTTACCAGGCTCCTCTTGGATAGCCCCAGAAAGTGTGACTATGAATCCCAAAAAGAAAATTAAATTAAGGTTGAAAACTAACTCCAAAGTAACTTGTAAGACCTGGAGCTCCTCAAACACACGTCCTACCGCAACAGCTATAGGCTCCCCAACACACAAATCTTAACTTTTTCATGCCAATTGATATTGCCACAGCTGGAACAACAGTAAATAACATGTGCGTCACCACAGTCTTAGAAGCTGTTGTCAGATGTATACAAAAACACTGATAAAGTATTCCTTTAGGAGCGCAAAGAGATGGCTACCGGAACACTCCAGGAACTTCACAAGAGTGGCTGTATTGTGTTTCTGGTGATGTTTGAGACATCTGGGTAGTGTACAGGGAGGACAAAAATCGTCTCCATGTCTGTGCACCACAGGACAGGACGTCCTTGTCATCCATAAGCACATGAAATTGCTGGCATTTTCGTTGCTTCAAGAAGTTCATTTTTTGTGGTGATAGATAGTACAGAATTAAATAAACTTTGGTTTCCTACCATACTCAAGACAATCTTGTATTTCAAAATTCATACTTGCTGTGGGAAACAGTGGCCTGTCCATACCAGGAAGATGATTTAGACAGAAGTAACGAGCTCTCCTTGCAGGTGACACATGTTTATCGTCAATCACCAAAGGGGTTGCGTGCAGAATATGGCTGATGGCCCCTTATTCACATGTTTGTCCAGAGCCACAACATTTGCAAACAGCCAGAAGAAAGGTCGTTTCTCACCAGCCTTAAGTTGAGCTTCATTTACCAAATGCTGATATTCAAAAAAATAACACATTTGCGATATGGATTCACCAGAGCAAGGTCATTGCAAGTACTAAGTTCCCACGATAACAAAATTAAAATGCCACAACTATGCAATCTTCACCTTCAGATTATTATTGTCACACTCCATTGTACTCCTATGCCCAGCTCCCTGCTCTTGTTTTTGTTAAGGGTCCTGGAGCCTCTGCTGAAAAGGCCTATGGATAATAAAGTGAACTGGGTGTCTGTTTAATGTTTTTTTTTATTTCCCGGTTGCAAGTAATAATCTCAATGTTTCTAAAATCAATGCCTTTCCTGTAATCTATAATTCAAAAGGATGACATATGTCCTCTTTCATGCTGTTGTTTCGGTTGCGGCTCCGGGACCCTCGTATTAACAAGGCCTGAGGATAAATAAGTGTAACCGGTGTCTAATGAATGTTTTTTTCTATTACACGGGTCATATAAATGATCTGTGGGTTTCTAAAATCAATGCCTTTACTGTAATCTTTTATTCAAAAGGATGACATATCTCCTCTTTCATGCTGTTGTTTCGGTTGAGGCTCCGGGACCCTCGTATTAAAAAGGCCTGAGCATAAATAAGTGTCACGGCTGTCTAATCAATGTTTTTTTCTAATTTAACGGTTGCAAATCATGATCTGTGGGATTCTAAAATCAATGCCTTTCCTGTAATCTTTTATTCAAAAGGATGACATATCTCCTCTTTCATGCTGTTGTTTCGGTTAAGGCTCCGGGACCCTCGTATTAAAAAGGCCTGAGGATAAATAAGTGTCACAGGTGTGTAATCAATGTTTTTTTCTATTTCACAGTTGCAAATAATGATCTGTGGGTTTCTAAAATCAATGCCTTTACTGTAATCTTTTATTCAAAAGGATGACATATCTCCTCTTTCATGCTGTTGTTTCGGTTGCAGCTCCGGGACCCTCGTATTAACAAGGCCTGAGGATAAATAAGTGTAACCGGTGTCTAATGAATGTTTTTTTCTATTACACGGGTCATATAAATGATCTGTGGGTTTCTAAAATCAGTGCCTTTACTGTAATCTTTTATTCAAAAGGATGACATATCTCCTCTTTCATGCTGTTGTTTCGGTTGAGGCTCCGGGACCCTCGTATTAAAAAGGCCTGAGCATAAATAAAAGTGTCACGGGTGTCTAATCAATGTTTTTTTCTAATTTAACGGTTGCAAATCATGATCTGTGGGTTTCTAAAATCAATGCCTTTACTGTAATCTTTTATTCAAAAGGATGACATATCTCCTCTTTCATGCTGTTGTTTCGGTTGCGGCTCCGGGACCCTCGTATTAACAAGGCCTGAGGATAAATAAGTGTAACCGGTGTCTAATGAATGTTTTTTTCTATTACACGGGTCATATAAATGATCTGTGGGTTTCTAAAAACAATGCCTTTACTGTAGTCTTTTATTCAAAAGTATGACATATCTCCTCTTTCATGATATTGTTTCGGTTGAGGCTCCGGGACCCTCGTATTAAAAAGGACTGAGCATAAATTAGTGTCACGGGTGTCTAATCAATGTTTTTTTCTAATTTAACGGTTGCAAGTCATGATCTGTGGGTTTCTAAAATCAATGCCTTTCCTGTAATCTTTTATTCAAAAGGATGACATATCTCCTCTTTCATGCTGTTGTTTCGGTTGAGGCTCCGGGACCCTCGTATTAAAAAGGCCTGAGGATAAATAAGTGTCACAGGTGTGAAATCAATGTTTTTTTTCTATTTCACGGTTGCAAATAATGATCTGTGGGTTTCTAAAATCAATGCCTTTACTGTAATCTTTTATTCAAAAGGATGACATATCTCCTCTTTCATGCTGTTGTTTCGGTTGCGGCTCCGGGACCCTCGTATTAACAAGGCCTGAGGATAAATAAGTGTAACCGGTGTCTAATGAATGTTTTTTTCTATTACACGGGTCATATAAATGATCTGTGGGTTTCTAAAATCAATGCCTTTACTGTAATCTTTTATTCAAAAGGATGACATATCTCCTCTTTCATGCTGTTTTTTCGGTTGAGGCTCCGGGACCCTCGTATTAAAAAGGCCTGAGGATAAATAAGTGTCACGGGTGTGTAATCAATGTTTTTTTCTATTTCACGGTTGCAAATAATGATCTGTGGGTTTCTAAAATCAATGCCTTTACTGTAATCTTTTATTCAAAAGGATGATATATCTCCTCTTTCATGCTGTTGTTTCGGTTGCGGCTCCGGGACCTTCGTATTAAAAAGGCCTGAGCATAAATAAGTGTCACGAGTGTGTAATCAATGTTTTTTTCTAATTTCACGGTTGCAAATAATGATCTGCGGGTTTCTAAAATCAATGCCTTTCCTGTAATCTTTTATTCAAAAGGATGACATATCTCCTCTTTCATGCTGTTGTTTCGGTTGAGGCTCCGGGACCCTCGTATTAAAAAGGCCTGAGCATAAATAAGTGTCACGGGTGTGTAATCAATGTTTTTTTCTAATTTCACGGTTGCAAATAATGATCTGTGGGTTTCTAAAATCAATGTTTTTACTGTAATATTTTATTCAAAAGGATGACATATCTCCTCTTTCATGCTGTTGTTTCGGTTGAGGCTCCGGGACCCTCGTATTAAAAAGGCCTGAGCATTAATAAGTGTAACGGGTGTCTAATCAATTTTTTTTTCTAATTTCACGGTTGCAAATAATGATCTGTGGGTTTCTAAAATCAATGCCTTTACTGTAATCTTTTATTCAAAAGGATGACATATCTCCTCTTTCATGCTGTTGTTTCGGTTGAGGCTCCGGGACCCTCGTATTAAAAAGGCCTGAGCATAAATTAGTGTCACGGGTGTATAATCAATTTTTTTTTCTAATTTCACGGTTGCAAAAAATGATCTGTGGGTTTCTAAAATCAATGCCTTTACTGTAATCTTTTATTCAAAAGGATGACATATCTCCTCTTTCATGCTGTTATTTCGGTTGAGGCTCCGGGACCCTCGTATTAAAAAGGCCTGAGCATAAATAAGTGTCACGGGTGTCTAATCAATTTTTTTTTCTAATTTCACGGTTGCAAATAATGATCTGTGGGTTTCTAAAATCAATGCCTTTACTGTAATCTTTTATTCAAAAGGATGACATATCTCCTCTTTCATGCTGTTGTTTCGGTTGAGGCTCCGGGACCCTCGTATTAAAAAGGCCTGAGCATAAATAAGTGTCACGGCTGTCTAATCAATGTTTTTTTCTAAGTTAACGGTTGCAAATAATGATCTGTGGGTTTCTAAAATCAATGCCTTTCCTGTAATCTTTTATTCAAAAGGATGACATATCTCCTCTTTCATGCTGTTGTTTCGGTTGAGGCTCCGGGACCCTCGTATTAAAAAGGCCTGAGCATAAATAAGTGTGACGGGTGTGTAATCAATGTTTTTTTCTATTTCACGGTTGCAAATAATGATCTGTGGGTTTTTAAAATCAATGCCTTTACTGTAATCTTTTATTCAAAAGGATGACATATCTCCTCTTTCATGCTGTTGTTTCGGTTGAGGCTCCGGGACCCTCGTATTAAAAAGGCCTGAGCATAAATTAGTGTCACGGGTGTATAATCAATTTTTTTTTCTAATTTCACGGTTGCAAAAAATGATCTGTGGGTTTCTAAAATCAATGCCTTTCCTGTAATCTTTTATTCAAAAGGATGACATATCTCCTCTTTCATGCTGTTGTTTCGGTTGAGGCTCCGGGACCCTCGTATTAAAAAGGCCTGAGCATAAATAAGTGTCACGGGTGTCTAATCAATTTTTTTTTCTAATTTCACGGTTGCAAATAATGATCTGTGGGTTTCTAAAATCAATGCCTTTACTGTAATCTTTTATTCAAAAGGATGACATATCTCCTCTTTCATGCTGTTGTTTCGGTTGAGGCTCCGGGACCCTCGTATTAAAAAGGCCTGAGCATAAATAAGTGTCACGGCTGTCTAATCAATGTTTTTTTCTAAGTTAACGGTTGCAAATAATGATCTGTGGGTTTCTAAAATCAATGCCTTTCCTGTAATCTTTTATTCAAAAGGATGACATATCTCCTCTTTCATGCTGTTGTTTCGGTTGAGGCTCCGGGACCCTCGTATTAAAAAGGCCTGAGGATAAATAAGTGTCACGGGTGTGTAATCAATGTTTTTTTCTATTTCACGGTTGCAAATAATGATCTGTGGGTTTTTAAAATCAATGCCTTTACTGTAATCTTTTATTCAAAAGGATGACATATCTCCTCTTTCATTCTGTTGTTTCGGTTGAGGCTCCGGGACCCTCGTATTAAAAAGGCCTGAGCATAAATAAGTGTCAAAGGTGTCTAATCAATTTTTTTTCTAATTTCACGGTTGCAAATAATGATCTGTGGGTTTCTAAAATCAATGGCTTTCCTGTAATCTTTTATTCAAAAGGATGACATATCTCCTCTTTCATGCTGTTGTTTCGGTTGAGGCTCTGGGACCCTCGTATTAAAAAGGCCTGAGCATAAATAAGTGTGACGGGTGTGTAATCAATGTTTTTTTCTATTTCACGGTTGCAAATAATGATCTGTGGGTTTTTAAAATCAATGCCTTTACTGTAATCTTTTATTCAAAAGGATGACATATCTCCTCTTTCATGCTGTTGTTTCGGTTGAGGCTCCGGGACCCTCGTATTAAAAAGGCCTGAGCATAAATTAGTGTCACGGGTGTATAATCAATTTTTTTTTCTAATTTCACGGTTGCAAAAAATGATCTGTGGGTTTCTAAAATCAATGCCTTTCCTGTAATCTTTTATTCAAAAGGATGACATATCTCCTCTTTCATGCTGTTGTTTCGGTTGAGGCTCCGGGACCCTCGTATTAAAAAGGCCTGAGCATAAATAAGTGTCACGGGTGTCTAATCAATTTTTTTTTCTAATTTCACGGTTGCAAATAATGATCTGTGGGTTTCTAAAATCAATGCCTTTACTGTAATCTTTTATTCAAAAGGATGACATATCTCCTCTTTCATGCTGTTGTTTCGGTTGAGGCTCCGGGACCCTCGTATTAAAAAGGCCTGAGCATAAATAAGTGTCACGGCTGTCTAATCAATGTTTTTTTCTAAGTTAACGGTTGCAAATAATGATCTGTGGGTTTCTAAAATCAATGCCTTTCCTGTAATCTTTTATTCAAAAGGATGACATATCTCCTCTTTCATGCTGTTGTTTCGGTTGAGGCTCCGGGACCCTCGTATTAAAAAGGCCTGAGGATAAATAAGTGTCACGGGTGTGTAATCAATGTTTTTTTCTATTTCACGGTTGCAAATAATGATCTGTGGGTTTTTAAAATCAATGCCTTTACTGTAATCTTTTATTCAAAAGGATGACATATCTCCTCTTTCATTCTGTTGTTTCGGTTGAGGCTCCGGGACCCTCGTATTAAAAAGGCCTGAGCATAAATAAGTGTCAAAGGTGTCTAATCAATTTTTTTTCTAATTTCACGGTTGCAAATAATGATCTGTGGGTTTCTAAAATCAATGGCTTTCCTGTAATCTATTATTCAAAAGGATGACATATCTCCTCTTTCATGCTGTTGTTTCATTTGAGGCTCCGGGACCCTCACATTAAAAAGGCCTGAGGATAAATAATATCTAGTGAATTTTTTTTTTATTTCACGGGTCATATAAATGATCTCTGGGATTCTAAAATCAATGCCTTTCTTGTAATCTATTATTCAAAAGGATGACAGTACTACCAAAATACAGCCAATGAAGGGCCTTAGGAAGACTGAGCCAAGGTTGGATTGTAGTATTTGGTTAGGCTAATCATGATGGCCATGTAGACCACCACCACCGAGAGTCCTGGAAGTAACAGGGATGAGATGAAAGAGCTAAGAATAGTAGAACTTGAAACAACAGAGTTAGCCATGGTTGTTAGTGGCTTTGGGTGCGGCTATTCATGCAGGCCATATAGAGCGGACAACATTCGGTGTTGTATCAGCTATTAAACTAATAAGAACAGTACTACCAAAATACAGCCAATGAAAGGCCTTAGGAAGACTGGGCCAAGGTTGGATTGTAGTATTTGGTTAGGCTAATCATGATGGCCATGTAGACCACCACCACAGAGAGTCCTGGAAGTAACAGGGATGATGAGATGAAAGAGCTAAGAATAGTAGAACTTGAAACAACAGAGTTAGCCATGGGTGTTAGTGCAAAACCTGCTTGGCTTTTTTTTTGGCTTTGGGTGCGGCTATTCATGCAGGCCATATAGAGCTGACAACATTCGGTGTCGTATCAGCTATTAAACTAATAAGAACAGTACTACCAAAATACAGCCAATGAAGGGCCTTAGGAAGACTGAGCCAAGGTTGGATTGTAGTATCTGGTTAGGCTAATCATGATGGCCATGTAGACCACCACCACCGAGAGTCCTGGAAGTAACAGGGATGAGATGAAAGAGCTAAGAATAGTAGAACTTGAAACAACAGAGTTAGCCATGGATGTTAGTGCAAAACCTGCTTGGTTTTTTTTTTTGGCTTTGGGTGCGGCTATTCATGCAGGCCATATAGAGCTGACAACATTCGGTGTCGTATCAGCTATTAAACTAATAAGAACAGTACTACCAAAATACAGCCAATGAAGGGCCTTAGGAAGACTGAGCCAAGGTTGGATTGTAGTATTTGGTTAGGCTAATCATGATGGCCATGTAGACCACCACCACCGAGAGTCCTGGAAGTAACAGGGATGAGATGAAAGAGCTAAGAATAGTAGAACTTGAAACAACAGAGTTAGCCATGGATGTTAGTGCAAAACCGATTGGCTTTTTTTGGCTTTGGGTGCGGCTATTCATGCAGGCCATATAGAGCTGACAACATTCGGTGTCGTATCAGCTATTTAACTAATAAGAACAGTACTACCAAAATACAGCCAATGAAGGGCCTTAGGAAGACTGAGCCAAGGTGGGATTGTAGTATTTGGTTAGGCTAATCATGATGGCCATGTAGACCACCACCACCGAGAGTCCTGGAAGTAACAGGGATGACGAGATGAAAGAGCTAAGAATAGTAGAACTTGAAACAACAGAGTTAGCCATGGGTGTTAGTGCAAAACCGCTTGGCTTTTTTTTGGCTTTGGGTGCGGCTATTCATGCAGGCCATATAGAGCTGACAACATTCGGTGTCATATCAGCTATTAAACTAATAAGAACAGTACTACCAAAATACAGCCAATGAAGGGCCTTAGGAAGACTGAGCCAAGTTTGGATTGTAGTATTTGGTTAGGCTAATCATGATGGCCATGTAGACCACCACCACCAAGAGTCCTGGAAGTAACAGGGATGATGAGATGAAAGTGCTAAGAATAGTACTACTTGAAACAACAGAGTTAGCCATGGGTGTTAATCCAAGACCGCTTGGATTTATTTTTGTATTGGGTGCGGCTAATCATGCAGGCCATATAGAGCTGCCACCATTTGGTGTTGTATCAGCTATAAAAATAATAAGAATGGTACTATCAAAATACAGACAATGAAGGGCCTATGAAGACTGAGCAAAGGTTGGATTGTAGTATTTTGTTCGGATAATCATGATGGCCATGTAGACCGCCTGTAACAGGGATGAAAGTGCTAAGAATAGTACTAATTGAAACAACCGAGTTAGCCATGGGTGTTAGTCTAAGACCACTCTGCTTTTTTTTGGGTTTGGGTGCAGCTAATCATGAAGGCCAGATAGACCTGCCACCATTTGGTGTTGTAACAGGTATGAAAATGCAAAGAACAGTACTACTTAACACAACCTACTTACCATGGGTCCCAAAGCATATGTTTGGTTGTTATATTTTGTAAGGGTAATCATGCAGGCCATATAGACCTCCACCGATAGGGTGAGTATGAGTAACAGCTATTAAAATGCGAAGGACATTACTAATTAACACAACATAGTTACCATGGGTCGCAGACCAAGAGCAGATGTCTTATTATTATATTTTGTATGGGTAATCATCCAGGACGTAGAGACCTCACCAAATAGGGGGAGTTACAGAGATTAAAGTGCTAAGAATGGTAGTACATAAAACACAACCTCGTTAAAATAGGTAGCAGACCACATGTCTTATTATTATAATTTTTCAGGGTAATCTGGCAGGCCATATAGAACTCCACCGATAGGGGGGGGAACAGGGATTAAAGTGCTAAGAAAAGTACTAATTAACACAAGCTAGTTGGGTCCAAGAACGCATGTTTGATTATTAGAATTTATTAGGGTAATTATATATCTAACAAATCTATCTATTTCTCTTCTATCGATTCTATCTAACTATCAATCTATGTATATCTATCTATCCTATCTATCACTATCAATCTATCTTCTGTCCGGGATGTTTTGAGACAGCCACTTTGGGAATGTTAGTTGATTTAGACCCATTATGGCTTAAAAGCAGACTCTGCATCAACTATGTAATTTTCCATGGGAGTTTTGCCAGGGATCCCCCTCCAGCATGCAACAGTCCAGGTGTTAGTACCCTTGAAACAACTTTTCCATCACTATTGTGGCCAGAAAGAGTCCTTGTAGGTTTTAAAGTTCGCCTGCCTATTGAATTCAATGGCGGTTCGCGCGGTTTGCTCGTTGGCGAACAATACCGGAAGTTCGAGTCCGCCGTTTGCGAACCGAAAATTTTAGGTTCGCGACATCACTACATACAAATAATAGATTGGGTCCCACTGGGCACCACTAATAGGTTACTTCATTTAAGGAGAAAAGAAACTGAGTGGATATATAGGCTTAAAAGCCTTACACCTCTCGGTTTGAATATTGATCTTGATGTTCAAGCTTTTCTATAATAGTATTGTTTTTTAGGCAGGAACTAGTAAATATTTATTCATGAAATGTTAGTTCCTTATGTGACAATTAGGAATTATGTTATGTGGATTATGGATTATGGAGTTTTTATTTATTAGTTAATTACTTATCATCTATTATATACTATGAATTCTTCCAGTTGCATCCCGCAATTTTATTCTCATTGAAGGTCTTTTACTGTGTGCATATATGTATATAATATTAATTTGTAATTGTGTACATATATGTATATATTAACAATAATAAGGGTTTTTTATGTAAATATATATTTTTTATGTGGCAATTAATTGGTTAATTAACTGTTTAGGACTTTTAGTGTGCACCTATAATTATCTTTGTTTATAAATTTTAAAGTTTTTGAATGTCATTAATTGTACCAGTTCAGTCAGTTTATTTATCTTTTAATTAATATCTGCATGTGACATCTCTGTGGACCAATCGGAACCATGCTGATAGGTTTATAAGGACTGACATCACTACAGCCTACTACTCTTGAAAAAGCTGGGGTGTCACCGGCGAAACGCGTTGAGGTATTGTGGCTGTTCTGGGCATCCGTAGACACAGACACAAGGTGGTTTGATGACGTATCCCTTTGGTGAAAGCATCGCTCACTTTGCCGGGAACCTTTGAATATTTTCAGACGGACGCCTTGTATCTACCATTGCCTTCGGTCTTGGTGAAGCTGTATTTTAATATTATACTCTGCTGTTTTATATTTTACATCTAGTAAGTTCATTACTAGCGTGTGCTGCTTTGAATAAAATACCCCTACCTTGAATCGGATGTGCGCTTTCTTTTTCTTCTTTGATACAATTTTGTTTCTGGTGTCCTTCAACAGCTCTTTGGTCTTCACCATAGTGAAGTTTGGAGTGTGACTGTTTGAGGTTGTGGACAGGTGTCTTTTATACTGATAACAAGTTCAAACAGGTGCCATTAATACAGGTAATGAGTGGAGGACAGAGGAGCCTCTTAAAGAAGAAGATACAGGTCTGTGAGAGCCAGAAATCTTGCTTGTTTGTAGGTGACCAAATACTTATTTTCCACCATAATATGCAAATAAATTCTTTCCAAATCAGACAATGTGATTGTCTGGATTTGTTTCCACATTTTGTCTCTCATAGTTGATTTATACCTATGATGAAAATTACAGGCCTCTCTCATCTTCTTAAGTGGGAGAACTAGCACAATTGGTGACTGACTAAATACTTTTTTTCCCCACTGTATATTCTACTTTCTTCTTCTTTTTTTCATCAAAGCAGTCTCTCTGCTGCATGAAACCAAGATGACAGAGAAAGTAAATATATTATTTTATTCATTTTTTAAAAATGGATTAGAGTGTACTAGAATTTAAACATTCCTGCCAAACTCCATACTCTAACGCTAAAAATGACAGCAGTGTTTTTTTTTTTGTGGTTATTCAAAGAACCATGCAATATAAAATATAATTAATGGGCAACTTTGAATTGTAAGTCATAATGCCATATTGACTTAGAAATCCAATAAGAGATTTTGGTGGCATCCATAAACATTTATGATGCCACTAGAGATATTCATTGGCATTTTAAGCACATTATACACTATTGCCTGTTATGTAGTCATTATGCACTGTCTGTACCGACTGGCTGTACTGCATATTGACAATCTATCTTGTTCATGGTTAGAATCACCAGCTAATTTACATGAACTTTATTTCAAAGCTTTAGGACTTTCAGCAACTATTTATATTTGCACTTCAGTATTTCTCATCCTGGTGCAGAAGATTCGTTTTACGGCTATTGCTTTTGCTTCTAGCAAGTTCCTATTTATATGAAGTCTTCAACAGGACTCACATTAAAGCTATAACATTTTATCTTGGTCTGTGAAGAAAATATTTGCACATCAGTAAAAAAATATATGTATTTTCCCTTTACATTTTGGAAACTTTCTGATTCATGACATTTTTTCCGTGTTATAAATAGTGCAGAAAATGAATATTAATATCAAGCACCTGAATATTGAAGGCTACAAGTGGAGTGCTAAATTATGGCGCACCCGCAAACGGGCAAATTTGCACGTTAACAGATGCACGATTATTAACCAGCCATTACAAGTGGCTGGTTATTGCTACCGGGAGATCCCTGTAGCATTTAGTGCTTAGAAAATTAACCATAGATCTGATCCCTGTTTAATTTTCTAAAAGTCCCCCAAATGCACTCAAAATAGAGGGCATTTTAGTATTTTATTTAAAAAAAATTTTTTTTAAATAAAAAACAATTGCACTAGGCAGTTTTTGGGCTTTACAGTTGGTGACTGTGGGGTGTTGCTTAAAAAAAAAGCACTGAAAAGTGCCTTTACATTGCAGTCTATGGGAACTGCGTGTTCCCAGTAAATCTATATGCTTATATACATAGATATGTATGTGTTAATATGAGCATATACATAGATATTTATGTGTTAATATGAGCATATACATAGATATTTAGGTGTTAATATGAGCATATACATAGATATTTATGTGTTAATATGAGCATATACATAGAAATTTATGTGTTAATATGAGCATATACATAGATATTTATGTGTTAATATGAGCATATACATAGATAATTATGTGTTAATATGAGCATATACATAGATATTTATGTGTTAATATGAGCATATACAAAGATATTTATGTATTAATATGAGCATATACATAGATATTTATGTGTTAATATGAGCATATACATATATATGTATGTGTTAATATGAGCATATACAAAGATATTTATGTGTTAATATGAACATATACATAGATATTTATTTGTTAATATGAGCAAGAGCAAATACATATATATTTATGTGTTACTATGTGTATATACATATATATTTATGTGTTATTATGCTTATATACATATATATTTATGTGTTACTATGTGTATATACATATATATTTATGTGTTACTATGTGTATATACATATATATTTATGTGTTACTATGTGTATATACATATAAATGTATGTGTTACTATGTGTATATACATATATATTTATGTGTTACTATGTGTATATACATATATATTTATGTGTTACTATGTGTATATACATATATATTTATGTGTTACTATGTGTATATACATATATATTTATGTGTTACTATGTGTATATACATATATATTTATGTGTTACTATGTGTATATACATATATATTTATGTGTTACTATGTGTATATACATATATATTTATGTGTTAGTGTGTGTATATATATATATATTTATGTCTTAATATGTGTATATACATATATATTTATGTGTTAATATGTGTATATACATATATATTTATGTGTTACTATGTGTATATACATATATATGTATGTGTTACTATGTGTATATACATATATATTTATGTGTTACTATGTGTATATACATATTTATTTATGTGTTACTATGTGTATATACATATATATTTATGTGTTATTATGCTTATATACATATATATTTATGTGTTACTATGTGTATATACATATATATGTATGTGTTACTATGTGTATATACATATATATTTATGTGTTACTATGTGTATATACATATATATTTATGTGTTATTATGCTTATATACATATATATTAATGTGTTACTATGTGTATATACATATATATGTATGTGTTACTATGTGTATATGCATATATATTTATGTGTTACTATGTGTATATACATATCTATTTATGTGTTATTATGCTTATATACATATATATTTATGTGTTACTATGTGTATATACATATATATGTATGTGTTACTATGTGTATATACATATATATTTATGTGTTACTGTGTGTATATACATATATATTTATGTGTTATTATGTGTATATACATATTTATTTATGTGTTATTATGTGTATATACATATATATTTATGTATTACTATGTGTATATCCATATATATTTATGTGTTAATATGTGTATATACATATATATTTATGTGTTACTATGTGTATATACATATATATTTATGTTATTATGTGTATATACATATATATTTATGTGTTAATATGAGCATATACATATATATTTATGTGTTACTATGTGTATATACATATATATTTATGTGTTACTGTGTGTATATACATATATATTTATGTGTTACTGTGTGTATATACATATATATTTATGTGTTACTGTGTGTATATACATATATATTTATGTGTTACTGTGTGTATATACATATATATTTATGTGTTACTATGTGTATATACATATATATTTATGTGTTACTGTGTGTATATACATATATATTTATGTGTTACTGTGTGTATATACATATATATATTTATGTGTTACTATGCTTATATACATATATATTTATGTGTTAATATGAGCATATACATATATATTTATGTGTTACTATGTGTATATACATATATATTTATGTGTTACTGTGTGTATATACATATATATTTATGTGTTACTATGCTTATATACATATATATTTATGTGTTACTGGGTGTATATACATATATATTTATGTGTTACTATGTGTATATACATATATATTTATGTGTTAGTGTGTGTATATACATATATATTTATGTGTTAATATGTGTATATACATATATATTTATGTGTTAATATGTGTATATACATATATATTTATGTGTTACTATGTGTATATACATATATAGTTATGTGTTACTATGTGTATATACATATATATTTATGTGTTCGTATGTGCATTTACATATATATTTATGTGTTAATATGTGTATATACATATATATTTATGTGTTACTATGTGTATATACATATATATTTATGTGTTAATATGTGTATATACATATATATTTTTATGTGTTACTATGTGTATATACATATATATTTATGTGTTAGTATATGTTGTGACAGAAAGCAAGGCCTGGTTATAAATGGAAGATATTTAAGACCAAGCATTGTACATGCTATTTCTCCTTTCAGTTAAAACCCCAGGGAGAAAGAGTGTGTATTTGATTATGCAGTTGATAAACTGTGTTCTGGGGTTTGGGATAATTGGAGAGAGGGTGGGCCATTATCCCAGACAGCTGTGAAGCTGTCCAGCAGCTAATCACAGGTGTGGCTAATTATAAGTTGTGAGGGTTTAAATAGCAGCCTCACTTAGGCCTTGAGAGAGAGATATACAGCTACAGAAGCTGGTGTGTGTGTTTGTTACACTGTGTAAAAGACTTTTGTTCCTGTGAACTATAAAAGGACATTATTTTTACAAAGCACTTGTGGAATGCTGTGAAGTGCTGGGACACATTTAAAAGCACTTAACTTTGCTGCAGAGGAAGGATTTCCCTCTTTTGGAAATGAACTGCCTGTTTGTTATTGCTGTGAAAAATAAAGCTTTTTAAACTACAGTGGATTGTCCTGTGCTGCATTTGTGCCCTAGAAGACCGTGGTTAAAAGTGTTCCTGTCACACTTGGTGGAGAATGCGGGCAACCACGTTGTATGTCTGTGGGCATAATAATCTGCAAGCAACATGGAGGAAGTCATTAAAGCTTTGATCCATTCTAATGCTATACAGCAGGAGACTAACAGAAAAGCTGCTGAAAATAGTGCAGCACTGCAACAGTTGGTCTTGGCCCAGTCAGAGAGTGCTATGCTGCTGGCTAAATCACAGAAGGAGAACACTGAATTGTTGATTCAACAGATGGCTGCTGTGCAAGCTGAGACATTCAGGAAGACCCGGGAGGAGCAGCAAAGTGCTACACAGACTCTGCAACGAGAGGTTCAAGCCATATCAGAAAGACTGAACTCTGAATATGTTGGTGGCAGCCAAGGTTCCAGAGTAATAAGGGCTAGTCATTATCTTCAAAAAATGACAGCAGCTGATGATGTTGAGGCGTATCTTTTGGCATTTGAACGCACAGCAGAAAGAGAAAAATGGCCGACAGTTGAGTGGGCGAGTATACTTGCGCCATTTCTTAGTGGTGAACCTCAGAAGGCCTACTTTGATTTAGAGCCAGCACAAGCCGGTGACTATGAGAAATTGAAAGCAGAAATCCTTGCACGCCTGGGGGTGACTTCGGCAGTCCGTGCACAAAGATTCCATTCCTGGATGTTTTCATCTCATAATGCTGCAAGATCCCAGATGTTCGACCTTATACACCTTGCCAGGAAGTGGCTGCAACCAGAGGTTAATTCGGCTACCAAAATAGTGGAACTACTGGGGATGGACCGGTTTCAGCGTGGATTACCTACTTCCCTGCGGCGGTGGGTTAATCAAGGTGATCCTCAAACAGCGGATCAGTTGGTTGTATTGGTCGAAAGATTTATAGCTTCAGGAGAAGTTTTGCAACAATCTTCAATGGATCAGCCCCACAATCCCAAGTCCCAGAGCTCTACAAGAACTGGTAAGACTGTTCAGGGGATAAAGGGGATAAGAGAGCAGCAGGTGTATAGGCAAAACACCAGAGACATTTCCCCAGGAGTTAAGGAAACATTTAAATATAACCAACCTGTAAGATGTTTTAAATGTAATGAGGTTGGGCATATTGCTAGAGACTGTGATAAAGATGAATTTATGGACTGTAATGTTGCACATTCACTATTGTCTAATAGCAACAGCTCTGTTAATAATGATTCCCATTGGTGTACTGTGATGGTTAATGGTAAAGTGTCTAGGGCTTTGCTTGATTCAGGAAGTATGGTCACACTAGTGGCTAAATCTTTAGTACCAGATGCAATATTAGATTATGGGGAAAAAATGGGAATTATCTGTGTTCATGGAGATAAACGGGAATATCCTACAGCTGAGGTGGAGATTGAGACTCAGTGTGGTAAATTAAAATATTGTGTTGGTGTAGTACCAAATTTAGCCCATGAGGTGGTGATAGGGAGAGATTTTCCAAAATTTCTGGAGTTATGGGAATCTCCAGAAATATGTCAAACTTCTGATATTTATGTATTTCCTTTCTCTGAAACTGATTTTGAAGGGGGTTCCATTGAAAAGGAGAAAAATAAGATTTATTGCCCTATGCCTGTATTAGTAGGTGATCAACCTTCTCAGAGTAATGAAGTACCAAGTACTAGCTCGGAAAATATTGATGATTTGATAGATCTGGTTGGTGGCCCTGGTAATTTTAAAAAAGCCCAATGGGAGGATCCAACATTGGTAGAGGCAAGAAATAATATCAGGGTTATAAATGATGTTGTGACACAGCCAGGAAATGTATTACCCTATCCTTATTTTTAAGCAGTTAATGATTTGGTATATCGTGTAGAGAAGAAAGGAACAGACATTGTTAAACAACTTTTGGTGCCCCAGACTTTTAGGAACACTGTTTTAAATCTTGCACATAACCACATTCTAGGGGGGCATTTGGGAGTTGAGAAAACCAAAGAGAGAGTTCTTAGAAGGTTTTATTGGCCAGGGATATTTGTAGCCATCAAGGATTATTGTGCTTCATGCCCTAAGTGTCAACTTACAGCTCCTGCTAAAGATTTTCGTAACCCTTTAGTGCCCTTGCCTATAATTGATGTGCCTTTTGAAAGAATTGCTACGGACTTGGTGGGTCCGTTGGTTAAATCTGCTAGAGGACATCAGTATATACTGGTAATCCTTGATTATGCTACACGCTATCCTGAGGCAGTTCCCCTAGGGTAACAGCTCTGCAAAGTCCATAGCAAAAGAACTCATGCTAATGTTTAGCAGGGTCGGGATACCTAAGGAAATTTTGACAGACCAAGGAACTCCATTTATGTCCAGGGTTACAAAAGAATTGTGTAAGTTGTTTGGCATAAAACAACTAAGGACCTCAGTATATCACCCTCAGACTGATGGTTTAGTAGAAAGGTTTAACAAAACTCTCAAAAGTATGCTAAGAAAGGTAATTGACACAGATGGGAGAAATTGGGACCTTCTGTTACCCTATTTAATGTTCTCTATCAGGGAGGTTCCCCAGGCTTCTACAGGTTTTTCCCCATTTGAACTGTTATATGGGCGGCATCCCAGGGGATTACTAGATATAGTTAAAGAGACTTGGGAGCAAGAGACAACACCTTATCGAAGTATTATTGAACATATTTCCCAAATGCAGGATCGTATGGAAGCTGTCATGCCCATTGTAAGGGAACATATGGGAAAAGCACAGGAAGCACAAAAGTACAGCTACAACCGTAATGCTAGAGCCAGGGTGTTTCAACCTAGGGATAGGGTGTTAGTTCTGGTCCCTACAGTTGAAAATAAATTCTTGGCTACTTGGCAGGGCCCATATGAGATAATTGAGAAAGTGGGTGATGTTAATTACAAAGTAAGTCAGCCAGGGAGAAGGAAACCTGAGCAAATATATCATATAAATCTGTTAAAACCTTGGAAAGATAGGGAAGTTTTAGTTGCCTTAAAACCGACAGAACTCCCTGTCACTGAACCAGAGGTAAATATATCAGAAACCCTATCTGTACATCAGAAGCGAGAGGTCAAGGATTTTATTAGAAGAAACAAAGAGGTATTTTCTGTGGTACCAGGAAAAACTAATGTTATTAAGCATGACATAATAACAGAACCAGGGAAGAAGGTCTGCCTTAAACCCTATAGGGTCCCTGAGGCTCGTAGAAAGGCTATTAAACTGGAGGTAGAAAAAATGTTAAAGCTTGGGGTAATTAAGGAATCACAAAGTGAGTGGAACAGTCCAATCGTGCTTGTTCCAAAGCCGGATGGTTCATTAAGGTTCTGTAATGACTTTCGTAAGCTTAATTGTGTTTCCAAATTTGACACCTACCCAATGCCTAGAGTAGATGAGTTAATAGAAAGGCTAGGAAAAGCACGTTATCTCACTACAATTGATTTAACGAAAGGGTATTGGCAGGTGCCTCTCACTAGTCAAGCAAAGGAAAAGACAGCTTTTTCAACCCCAGAGGGCTTATTTCAGTATACGGTGTTGCCATTTGGTTTACATGGGGCCCCGGCAACATTCCAGAGGATGATGGATAGAATTCTGAAACCCCATGTTCGTTATGCGGCAGCATATTTGGATGATGTTATAATTTATAGTACAGATTGGGAATCCCATCTTCCAAAAGTTCAAGCAGTACTTGATGCAATACGGTCCGCTGGGTTATCCCGAATTTCGCTACAATTGCGGCACCCTTGACGGATCTCACAAAAGCAAGGGCCCCAATTATGATAAAATGGTCCCCAGAAGCAGAACAAGCTTTTAAGCAGTTGAAAGATGCCCTTTGTGCCCATCCAGTTTTGGTAACCCCCAATTTCGCTAAAGATTTTATTGTACAGACAGATGCCTCTGATGTTGGTTTAGGAGCAGTTCTCTCGCAGGAGTGTCAGGGAGAAGAGCATCCTGTCCTTTTCCTAAGCAGAAAACTTATTTCACAGGAAAAGAACTATTCTATAGTGGAGAAAGAATGCCTTGCCATTAAGTGGGCTTTAGAGACCCTTAGGTACTATCTGTTGGGAAGAAAATTTAAATTAATAACAGATCATGCTCCTCTCACATGGATGAGTCAGAATAAGGAAACAAATTCAAGGGTTACTAGGTGGTTTCTTAGCTTGCAACCCTTCAATTTTACTGTTGAGCACAGGGCCGGTCTTTTGCAGGGCAATGCTGATGGTTTGTCTCGGGTACATTCATTGATGTCCATGGTCGCTCAACCCACTGGGTGTGAGCTGGGGGGGAGGATATGTGACAGAAAGCAAGGCCTGGTTATAAATGGAAGATATTTAAGACCAAGCATTGTACATGCTATTTCTCCTTTCAGTTAAAACCCCAGGGAGAAAGAGTGTGTATTTGATTATGCAGTTGATAAACTGTGTTCTGGGGTTTGGGATAATTGGAGAGAGGGTGGGCCATTATCCCAGACAGCTGTGAAGCTGTCCAGCAGCTAATCACAGGTGTGGCTAATTATAAGTTGTGAGGGTTTAAATAGCAGCCTCACTTAGGCCTTGAGAGAGAGATATACAGCTACAGAAGCTGGTGTGTGTGTTTGTTACACTGTGTAAAAGACTTTTGTTCCTGTGAACTATAAAAGGACATTATTTTTACAAAGCACTTGTGGAATGCTGTGAAGTGCTGGGACACATTTAAAAGCACTTAACTTTGCTGCAGAGGAAGGATTTCCCTCTTTTGGAAATGAACTGCCTGTTTGTTATTGCTGTGAAAAATAAAGCTTTTTAAACTACAGTGGATTGTCCTGTGCTGCATTTGTGCCCTAGAAGACCGTGGTTAAAAGTGTTCCTGTCACAATGTATATACATATATATTTATGTGTTAATATGTGTATATACATATATATTTATGTGTTACTATGTGTATATACATATATATTTATGTGTTAATATGAGCATATACATATATATTTATGTGTTAATATGAGCATATACATATATATTTATGTGTTAATATGAGCATATACATATATATTTATGTGTTAATATGAGCATATACATAGATATTTATGTGTTAATATGAGCATATACATATATATTTATGTGTTATTATGCTTATATACATATATATATTTATGTGTTACTATGTGTATATACATATATATGTATGTGTTACTATGTGTATATACATATATATTTATGTGTTACTATGTGTATATACATATATATTTATGTGTTACTATGTGTATATACATATATATTTATGTGTTATTATGTTTATATACATATATATTTATGTGTTACTATGTGTATATACATATATATTTATGTGTTACTATGTGTATATACATATATATTTATGTGTTACTATGTGTATATACATATATATTTATGTGTTATTATGTGTATATACATATATATTTATGTGTTACTATGTGTATATACATATATATTTATGTGCTAATAAGTGTATATACATATATATTTATGTGTTACTATGTGTATATACATATATATTTATGTGTTACTATGTGTATATACATATATATTTATGTGTTACTATGTGTATATACATATATATTTATGTGTTAATATGTGTATATACATATATATTTATGTGTAACTATTTGTATATACATATATATTTATGTGTTATTATGTGTATATACATATATATTTATGTGTTATTATGTGTATATACATATATATTTATGTGTTACTATGTGTATATACATATATATTTATGTGTTATTATGTGTATATACATATATATTTATGTGTTACTATGTGTATATACATATATATTTATGTGTTACTATGTGTATATACATATATATTTATGTGTTAATATGAGCATATACATAGATATTTATGTGTTAATATGAGCATATACATAGATATTTATGTGTTAATATGAGCATATACATATATATTTATGTGTTAATATGAGCATATACATAGATATTTATAAATGCTTCAATCGCTGTGCTGCTTACCCCCTTCACTGCACAAGGTTCTGATGTCGCCTCTGATGGCATCAGAACAAGGCTCCCATTGGAGCCTTTGAACGCATGCTCTTATTCGCATTGCTGTTAACTTGTAATACCAGCGCACTTTAGCGTGTGCTGGTATTACAAAGTAGAGATCTAATATTTCTTTCTTAAAAGCGATATTTAGCACTGTACTTGTATTCTAGCGCTGTATACAGTATATATACATTTATATACTAGTACTAAAGCCTGTTCACACGGGCCATTTTTTGCAGTACAGCGCTCTCTCCCCCTCTCTTTTGCTCTCTATCTCCCCCCTCTCTTTTGCGCTCTCTCCCTCCTCTCTTTTGTGCTCTCTTTCTACCCCCTCTCTTTGGCTCTCTCTTTCCCCCCTCTCTTTTGCTCTCTCTCCCCTCTATTTTGCTCCTTCCCCTCTCTTTTTGCTCCCTCTCTCCCCCCTCACTATTGCTTTCTCTCCCCCCTCTCTTTTGCTCTCTCCCCCCTCTCTTTTGTGCTCTCTCTCTCCCCCTCTCTTTTGCACTCTCTCACCCTCTCTGTTGCGCCTTCTCTCCCCCTCTCTGTTGTGCTCTCTCTCTCCCTCTCTGTTGCACTCTCTCTCTCCCTCTCTCTTTTGGGCTCTCTCTCTCATTCTCTTTTGCACTCTCTCTCTCCCCCGCTCTTTTGCGCTCTCTCCCTCCTCTCTTTTGTGCTCTCTCTCTCCCCCTCTCTTTTGCGCTCTCTGTCTCCTCTATCTCTTTTGCGATCTCTCCCCACTCACTTTTGTGCTCTTTCTCTCCCCCCTCTCTTTTGCGCTCTCTCTCTTCCCCCTCTCTTTTGCGCTCTATCTCCCCCCCTCATTTTTGCTCTGTCTCTCTCCCCATCCCTCTCTTTTGCTCTTTCTCCCCCTCTCTTTTGTGCTCTCTCCCTCCTCTCTTTTGCGATCTCTACCCACTCTCTTTTGATCTCTCTTCCCCCTCTCTTTTGCACTCTATCCCCCCTCTCTGTTGTGCTCTCTCTCCCCCTCTCTGTTGCGCTCTCTCTCTCCCTATCTGTTGCACTCTATCTCTCCCTCTCTGTTGAGCTCTTTCCCCTCTCTCTTTTGCGCTCTCTTCCCCCTCTTTTGCACTCTCTCTCTCATTCTCTTTTGCACTCTCTCTCTCCACCTCTCTTTTGCGCTCTCTCTCTCCCCCTCTCTTTTGCGCTCTCTCCCCTTCTCTTTTGCGCTCTCTCCCTACTCTCTTTTGTGCTCTCTCTCTCCCCCTCTCTTTTGCGCTCTTTCTCTCCCCCCTCTCTTTCGCGATCTCTCTCTCCTCCTCTCTTTTGCACTCTCTCTCTCCTCCTCTCTTTTGCGCTCTCTCTCTCCCCTCTCTTTTGCACTCTATTCCCCCCTCTCTTTTGTGCTCTCTTTCTCCCCCTCTCTTTTGTGCTCTCTCTCTCCCCCCTCTCTTTTGCACTCTCTCTCTCCCCCTCTCTTTTACGCTCTCTCTCCCCCTCTCTTTTGCGCTCTCCCCCCCCTCTCTTTTGCACTCTCTCCCACCTCTCTCTTGCTCTCTCTCTCTCCATCCCTCTCTTTTGCTCTCTCTCCCCCTCTCTTTTGCTCTCTCTCTTTCCCCCTCTTATTTTCTTTCTCCCCCTCTCTTTTGCTCTCTCTCTCTTCCCTTTATTTTGCTCATTCCCATCTCTTTTGCTCTTTCCCCACTATTTTGCTCTCTCTCCCCCCTCTCTTGCTCTTTCCCATCTATTTTGTTCTCTCTCCCTCCCCTCTATCCCTCTCGCATGTGCCACTCATAATCTCGCCTGAAATGATGCTAGCAGTTGCTGCCAGTTCATCATTACTACTATGATAATAATATGACAGTTGTGAAACCCCTTACGGATGAAAGATGGGCCACTACTCTTTCAAATGATGGGCCTTATGATATACATTCTATGCTAAGTTGGTAATAAACCATCAAACCCCCCACCCCCACCACCATAACATTTTTTACTGCTTTGAGGTATTGTTCACTGTGCAGCTGGACAGAAAAACAAAACCACATTTTGTGACATGAAAAAAAATTGTAACCCCCTATTTGAAAGCAATAAACCTCATAAGGGATACCTCACCCCTCTGATGCTCTTTTATATGACTATGGCTGTGCCAAGTTATCACTTGTGCCATGATGATTAGATGATAACCACCTGGTTATATGGCACCTCATTTGAAAGTGCAGTTTCTGCTTTTTTAAAGAGTATTTACTTACCCCATTGTAATGTCAATTTGAGATTTTAGGGTCCCCTTGAAAGAAAAGATCACTCTATTTACACCTTGTAGACAGGTGAATGAATGTATATGGCAATTATTTGCTATAAGACCCCTAATTTATTAATGAACATTCCCCTCTTTCATGTGAGGCATTTTATGTGTGTGTTGAAGCTGTCTTCAGAAGACAGGAGCTCCTTTCGTGCCATTGGCCATCATATAGTTAATACATTAGTTAAAAGTGAGGCACTGCTCTTTCAAAACTGCTGTATCATAGCCATATATGTTTTATGGGGTGATTCTCATCATATATTGCACAAGGGCAGACTCCTCAGTTATTAAAAAACTTTCCCCTCTTTCCTGTGAGGCATTTTGTGTGTGTGTTGAAGCTGTTTTTAGGGCACAGGAGCTCCTTCAAGCCATTGCCCACCATACAGTAAATACATTAGTATGGCAATCACCTAATAAAATGAGACCCCACATTGGAAAATGGGGTTTCATAGCCCTATAGGTTTTATGGGGGGAATAGGGGCTTAAAGCCCTCTCCCTCTTATCATACACTGCACAAAGGGCAAAGTCTTTCAAATTTGGTGTCACTTGTCCCTCAAAATGGGGAGCTCAATGAAGGACCTGTATAAAAGGGTTAATTCCCTTTTATCAAATAATGGGTCTCTTGGCCCTGTAATTGACTACAGGCTGAGAAACTGACTTTAAAACCCTCACTCAATCAACATTTTATTATCAGGCTCTATTTTGATGTTAAATACAAGCAAAAAGAGAGAAAAGTGGACAGTCTCAAGTCATAACACTCAAAGGCACTCAAAAAGCGTGTGTGATTGTAGTGTGACAAGGGACATCACCTCCAAAGGGATCCAATAAAACTTAACATTTAATAAGGAATAATTAAAAATTAGGAGTGTAAGTGTGAGGTTTGATTAAAAGGAATACGACTGCAGATTTGTTTAGGAGCGGTATCTCTTTAAATGGTTGTATCACTATTTGCTTAGATAAATACTACAATAAGTAAATATAATGCTATAGTGATTAGAATATTATTTATAAATATTTGAGTTCTCAATCATTGAGAGTCTTATAATAGCAGATGCATTTAAATTAAGTTCAGTTGAATTCATGTAGGATTCTCTGATTAACCCCTTAGGAGAGCTGTACAGAAAGTAATCACTGCAAAGCACATGTGATAGCAAAAGGTCTGAATATGACGTGTGGTAATAACTGTTTCAGCGAGTAAGAGCAACTATGAGCAGACATAAGTTGAAATGAATTTGAAGTAAGGTAAGTAAAAACAAACAGGTTTGTCCTGGAGTGGGAGGAGCCAAGATCCAATTTCAGATATAAATACAGTATTACATAAACAGAGCAAAGTATCAAAACAGTCAATATGATTCATGAAATTCCTAGATATACAGACTTAGCAGATGTAAATAGTACTAGAGTACCTTAGTATTGGTAGATGAGGAGCTGCAGAGCCTCTGAGAAAGAGAGGATTTGATATTCATCTATTTAAAGGGAAAGCAAGAGAGTGACGTCTCCAAGGTAAGAGAGAAGATTTAAAGGGGAAGTACTTAAAGAAATGAAAATGAGTCCTGACAAGTGTAAGTGTACAAATGCATTAAAACTTAGATTAAATATGTATGTGCAAGGGTAATAAACATCCACTAAAACCATTAAAGATATTGAGTAAATAACGGCCAGTAAGGCACACAGCTCAGTGCAAACACAAACGCTCACGTATTGCATATAGAATATTGTAAACTTCCCTCTCTATTTACTTATTTATTTTGATGTTATCGTGCACATGTGAAGACTAAGGCCCATATTTATCAAGCTCTGTATGGAGCTTGAAGGCCGTGTTCCTGGTGAGTCTTCAGCCTCGCCAGAAACACAAGTTATGAAGCAGCGGTCTAAAGACGGCTGCTCCATACCCTGTCTGCCTGCTCTGAGCAGGTGGACAGACATCGCCGGAAATCAACCCAATCGAGTACGATCGGGTTGATTGACACCCCCCTGCTGGCGGCTGATTGGCCGTGAGTCAGCAGGGGGCGGCGTTGCACCAGCAGCTCTTTAAAGACAGCTGCTCCATAACTCTGTCCGACTGCTCTGATGAGGCGGACAGAGATCGCCACAATTCAACCCGATCGAGTACGATTGGGTTGATTGACACCCCCCCTGCTGGTGGTTGATTGGCTGAGAGTCTGCAGGGGGCGGCGTTGCACCAGCAGCTCACAAGAGCTGCTTGTGCAATGCTGAATACGGAGAGCGTATTGCTCTCCGCATTCAGCGATGTCTGTCCGACCTGATCCGCACTGTCGGATCAGGTCCGACAGACATTTGATAAATAGGCCTCATTATATATATATATTCAGACATCCAGATTGCACAGGTTTCCAGATTGCCAGATTAAAATGAAATTTGATTAATCAAACATTAAAAAGTGAACATGAACATTAGTCCATATAAAAGAATCCATATGAAGAAACAGCTGATGCTGTTGTACTCCAAACTGCACATTAAAGAAAACAACTACATTTAACTCTCAAGACGAATGCATCCATTCTCAATGCGAATGTCAACAAAGGGCTAAATCGGGAGTCAAATGATCAACATTGTGATCACGTGACTTAAAAATGCTATGAATGGCTCCTGGGGGACTGTCTGTGTTGCTAGGTATGTCCCTCAGTCGATTTCAATGCTGTTTACTTAAAGAGGAGAGCAGAATAATTAGGACGTTCCATGCCATCGTTTTAGGATGGCATGGAATCGTATTGAGAGGTTAAATAACAATGCATTGCTATTAGATACTCTTATTTTAACAGATAACTAGTTAATCTCTAACAGTTAACTACTTAATATCCACGGCCTCCCCAGATCATATAAATTACAAAAATGTACCTGCAGTTCATATAAGACTTTTTCAAAATATCCCACCAGTAATCATTGACCTAAACCACTCTCTCAATTCTACCTTTTCATGAACTGCATCATATCTTGCACATGAAATGTTAACTGCTAACAATGGCCTGGATAACAAGTCAATAGGCAAATCCATTGTTAACACACTGCACGCATTGTGTTTTTTTCGCAATGTGCATTGTGCTGCCATTACAAGTCTCAAAATAACATACTTTTCACATGCATTATGCTGCGTTAACCCACATACCGCACACAAACCAAGTTCCAAATTGGCATGCACGTGCACGTATTCCCCCATAGAGATCAATGGAGAAAAAATGTTGGAAAAAAACCTGCGATTGTGAAATCACCATCACATTTTTTCATTCCCCATTGAAGTCTATTGAGAAAAAAATGGCCCCAGAACACCCTACTTTAAGCCCATAGTCTAATAACCCCTAAATCTCTATCCCCCCACATAGCAAACACTAAATAAACTTATTAACCCCTAAACCACCATCCCCAACATCGCAAAGTATTAAACTAATATCTAAACCCCTTAGACTAACACCCCCTAACTTAAAGGGACACTAAACCCAGATTTTTTCTTTCATGATTCAGATAGAGCATGCAATTTTAAGCAACTTTCTAATTTACTCATTTTATTTTATATTTATTTTTTGTTCTCTGTCTATCTTTATTTAAAAAGCAGGAATGTGATGCATAGGAGCTGGCCCATTTTTGGTTGAGAACCTGGGTTATGCTTGCTTATTGGTGGGTATATGTCGGTGTCCAGTAAGCAAGCGCTATCCATGGTGCTGAACCTAAAATGGGCTGGCTGCTTAGATTTACATTCCTGCTTTTAAAATAAAGATAGTAAGAGAACAAAGAAAAATTGATAATAGGAGTAAATGAGAAAGTTGATTAAAATGTCATGCTCTATCTGAATCATAAAAGAAAACAATTGGGTCCAGTGTCCCTTAAACCACAATTGAAATACACCTAAATTAAAGTAAAAATAAACTTAAAAAAATTATAAAAACTTACCTGTAAAAAAAATTAGAACCTAAGCTTAAACTAAAAAAAAACTAACATTACAAAAAAATACAAAAAATAAAAAACCTACAGTACAAAAAAAACTAAGAATGCTAAGGTTACAAAAAATAAAATAATTACTATTACAAAAAAAAAATATATATATATATATATATATATATATATATATATATATATATATATATATATCTTAAAATATATATATACATATATTCCTCTTCTAATAGCGCCCAAAAAAACACCACCAAAATTTAAAAAAAACCATGAACTAATTCAAATAAGCCAATAGGATGAAAGCTGCTTTCATCCTATTGGCTGATTTGAATTTGAAGCATCAAATAGGCCAATAGGAATTCAAGGGTAGCCCTAAATAAAAAGGGTACCTTGTATTCAATCTTCAGTGTGCGTCTAGAGATCCTTGATGACCTCGCCGTCTTCACCACCGCCACCGGGATGAAGATAGAAGATGGGCCGCTGCTGGGTTGAAGATTGAAAAAGATGATCCCACAATGGATGAAGATGGAGCACCACCCTTCATCAGTGGTGAGTACCAATTTTGGGATTAGTGTTAGTTGTTTTTGTTTTTTTAAGGGCAATACCCATTGATTTGTAGTTTATTTGTAGATTAGGTTTTTGTTTTTTTAGGGGGGTGGGGCGGGTATTAGAATAGGAATATTTTTATTTATATTTTGATAATTTTGTTTGTTTTTTGTAATTGTAAGTTCTTGGGGTTTTTTTGTACTTTTTTTAATTTTTTGTAATTTGTTTTTAAAAATAATGTTAGTTTTTTTTTAGTTTAATAGTTTTAATAGAGGTTGTTAGGTTAGGGGGTTTAGATATTAGTTTAATATTTTGTGATGCGGGTGAATGGAGGTTTAGGGGTTAATAAGTTTATTTAGTGTTTGCAATGCAGGGGGGCAGTATAGCGGTTAATAGGTTTATTTTGTGTGTGCAATGTGGGGGGATGGCAGTTTAGGGGTTAATAGGTTTATTTAGTGTTTGTGATGCGGGGATGTTGGTTTAGAGGTTAATAGGCCTATTTAGGGTTTGTGATGCAGAAGATGGCGGTTTAGGAGTTAATAGTGTAGTTTATGGGTGTAGGTGTACTTTGTAAGGTATTTTTTATGTGTTTTGTACTGCAGGTCTTTGAGTTTAGAATGGATCATTGCGGTAAAGTCCATATCACATGCGGGAAATACAGAACGCGTAACTTGTAATACCAAATCAATGACCATTCTGCACTTAAAGACCATATCGCGCACAGAAAAGCGATACTATGCAAATTGTAATCCCGGCCAATGAGTATAATAACTACAGCATTTCAGAAACTCACTTGTAAAACAGCTTAGGAAAACATTTGCAATTGTAAAATAACAGTGTCTTTGTTCTGTTATGGTTATCTCGCTGGATAGAACAAAAGATGTCAAGAGTGGCTTACTGTGAGCGTTCCAGACTTTCCGCCTATATGTATAATTCAAAAAAATGTTGTGAACAATAAAGTCTTAAGACCATGCCTCACTTTTAAAGCTGATAAGGGTGTTTCCTTTTTATTTTTATTAGATTTCTCTTTATTTGTTTACAAGTTTTCTTCTTCACGTATGTTACAATGGACATTTATATAGAGGGAGGGTTTTTTATTTCATTTGTATGTTCTGTAATGGTTAGAAGGTGCTTCTGTGATGCTGACATCTTTCACAGTGGAGCTTGCTCCATGTAAGTGTAGTGAATGGTTATGAAATAGATGCAGCTCCTTTAATTGTAATGGAGTGTGACTCAAGTTTAAAATTGCAAGATATTAAATTCACCAACAGATTTTATCTAATGCAATCATTTCATATTTCCTGAAGATCAGTGTATTTACTTCACAGATTATGGCCCCAATTTATTAATCTCCATACAGACATGGTTCTCATAGAGAGAACCTGTTCACACGCATTCTGGGACAACTGAGCAGCATTGGCTGTTGGCATTGAAAATTGCATGTGCAACCCCAACACCTGCTCATGTTCAAGCAATTGTGCAAGAGCAGTTCTTATCTGATGTTTACAACTCTGAGGTTGCAGACACATTAAGAACCAGCAGTCATACAATCTTGCTTAAGCTGCTTCATAAATTGCAGGCTATGAGTTCCATCTATTTGTATACAGGCAAAAAAGGTTTCAAAACCATCATAAGTAGGGCATTGAGCTGCCTGCATTTATCATTGCATGGGCAGACTCTCATACAACACTGATCCCTGCTCTTGAGCAATCTATCAAGCGAGAGCAGGGCTGTTTATCACTCCAGTAAAATTAGTCTATCGTCATTTCAAGCCACCAGTTCATTGGTGGCAGAGAGGATACAAAGCATTGTTCTTAAGACTGCTACGTCTTAAATACCATCTGCTGGTTTGATCATGTGACCCTGCACAGCAAGTGCTCCAATGTTGTATCCACAACTTGATAAATGGAGCCTTATATCAGTATAGGAGAAACAATTGCATGCCATTAATTTTTCATTTGTAATCAATAAAATATGATACTATATAATATGCAAAAGAGAAGGCTAAATATCAAACATTGTTGATGTTATATGTAAGCACTGCAAAAATATCACTCCATAGATCACTTATAAAAGAAACCTCTTACTGTTACTGAAAGAATAGAAACCAATAAGTATAAATTAGTTTCCAAAGCACATAAAAGTCCCACTGTTTTTATTATTTTTTATGCTCTTATCAGTTAACACATATTATTGGTTTCTCTTGTATATGAAACATTTTTATCTCTTCTTCACTGAAAGACACATACAATAAATAAGTATACCTTTTCACCTCTTTTTATTTTGATAGTGAACAATAATCAATAAACTAAATTACAATCACACGGATAAATCCTAAACTTAAGGTAATATATTAAGTAGATAAAAACATGATATATTAAGTTATATAAATATATATATAAATATAGAATGTGTTGTATTTGTCTACTGAACATGGGACTAAAACATCAATGAAACAATAACAATATACATTTATATATCATTATTTTTTTATTCAGAAGTTATGATTTAATCAATATCCCTTGGAAAATTAAGTAATTGAGGTATTTAATTTAATAGTTGTATTTCACTGTAAAATAAACCTAGGACTTCATAGTGTAATGCCTTCTAAATGTGCATGATAATAAGACTAATCATCATTCTTTGAAACATCCTCTTACTTGCAGACGATAATTTTGTATCTACCTTTGCAAAAGTGTGTTTATAATTTAAAATATAATTCCAAACAATCCTCTATATTTGTAATTGTTCAGTTACATTCACTTATAATTTTAAATAGAATTCCAAACCATCCGTTACATGTTTAATTTTTCTGTTAAATTGACGTAGAATTTTAAATAGAATTCCAAAACCTCTGCTGCATTTTAAATGTTTCCTTACCAACCACGGCCCAGAATGCAGGTGATGCGCTAATGCCAGAGCAGGACGCAATAAGCAGTGTCTCTGGACCATGATCAAATTAGCATGCAGCTTTATATTATAAGACCATGGTAGAATAGATAAACAAGAAAAGGTTTAGCACGGCCAACATCGCTCTAGCACACCCTAATTTACTTTCAATAGATATTGAGCCTGCTAAATATTGCTGATATCACAAGTTGAAAGTAAAGTTAGGGGTTAAAAAAATCACAAAATACAAGTAAAACTTTAATATAAAGTATTACTCTCATAAATACAATTTTTTAATAAAAAAACACATTTATATCCAAAAAATGTTTTAAAAGAAATATAGGGGCCTATTTATTAATGTGCGAGTGGACATGAGACAGTGTAGAATATAATGTCCGCCGCACATCTATAAATGCCAACAGCATACGCTGTCAGCATTTATCATCGCACAAGCAGTTCTTGTAACCTTTTGTGCAATGCCACCCCCTGCAGATTCATGGCTAATCGGCCGCTAGCAGGGGGTGTCAATCAGCCCCACCATATAGTATCAAGCAGATTGATGTTCACGGCCTCAAAGCAAGTTAAGGAGAAAAACGGAAACAGGGGCATCAAGCTCCATTCGTATCTTGATAATTCAGCCCCAAAGTATATGACAAGGTTTGACTGGGAAGGACTCAAAAGTGTGTGTGTGTATATATATATATATATATATATATATATATATATATATATATATATATATATATACAGTGGGGCAAAATAGTATCTAGTCAGCCACCAATTGTGCAAGTTCTCCCACTTAAGAAGATGAGAGAGGCCTGTAATTTTCATCATAGGTATACCTCAACTATGATAGACAAAATGTGGAAACAAATCCAGACAATCACATTGTCTGATTTGGAAATAATTTATTTTCAAATTATGGTGGAAAATAAGTATTTGGTCAATATCAAAATTTCATCTCAATACTTTGTTATATATCCTTTGTTGGCAATGACAGAGGTCAAACGTTTTCTGTAAGTCTTCACAAGGTTGTCACACACTGTTGCTGGTATGTTGGCCCATTCCTGCATGCAGATTTCCTCTAGAGCAATGATGTTTTGGGGCTGTCGCTGGGCAACACAGACTTTCAACTCCCTCCAAAGGTTTTCTATGGGGTTGAGATCTGGAGACTGGCTAGGCTACTCCAGGACATTGAAATGCTTCTTACAAAGCCACTCCTTTGTTGCCCGGGTGGTGTGTTTGGGATCATTGTCATGCTGAAAGACCCAGCCGCGTTTCATCTTCAATGCCCTTGCTGATGGAAGGAGGTTTGCACTCAAAATCTCACGATACATGGCCCCATTCATTCTTTCATGTACACGGATGACTCATCCGTTTCCCTTTGCAGAGAAACAGCCCCAAAGCATGATGATGCCACCCCCATGCTTCACAGTAGGTATGGTGTTCTTTGGTTGCAACTCAGCATTATCTCTCCTCCAAACACAACGAGTTGTGTTTCTACCAAACAGTTCTACTTTGGTTTCATCTGACCATATGACATTCTCCCAATCCACTTCTGGATCATCCAAATGCTCTCTAGCATACTTCAGAAGCGTCTGGACATGTACTGGCTTAAGCAGTCAAACACAGCATCAAAACACATTCATACCTTTAAAAAGCCAGAAGCTAGCAGGATAAGCATTCTTGATAAAGCCCAGAAGGGTGAAACGCGTTGAATGGGACCTGCTACACTCTACTAATCTTCATTTACTACTGTCACAAAGCTGTGTGACCCTGCAACTTTAAACTTTTCTCCTGACCCTGCAAGTTAAAATCTACCTTTGGTAACTTCAGGGAATACAGTGTTACTGCTAAACACTGACCAAAGATTTCTTCAAACCTTAAGAAGTCTGAGGGAACCCAGATGAAAACAATATTTGGGCTATAAGAAGAAAGGAAAACAAAAAAAAAGGATAACTACATCACCAGAACGGATCATCACCCCTGACCTCTGAATCAAAGAGAAGGTCAGGTGACTTATCAGAAGCACCAGGAACAAACAGTCTGTGAATCCCTCACAGTGAAGAATATCAGCGGTTGCAACCAGGACAGATTAAGGTACCTCTACACTAATTTGCACTACGTTTTTTAAAACACGCAAACTGAACTTTAAAGACATCAAGGTATTCATCTGTTAAATTAACCATTTCCATTAACCACAATTGCTTTGGCACCTAAATCAGAATATTGGCTGTTTTTTGCCTTTTTAACTATCCAGCACACCTGAGCCAAATATATGTCCAAGGAAAGTAACTGTGTAACTTTATAACTGTATTTGTTACTGAAGAACTGTAAAGCTGTTAGGACTGATACATTTGTGCCTTTTAAATATTCAATTCACCATTTATCTTAGAAATTTGTTGCTTGCCATAAGTTATCTATAGAATTAATTCCTTTATACCTGGAATTCTAGGATATATGGTTCTAGTCTGTTTTTATAAGTGTTGTATAAGAGAGACGTCCCTTTATTAATTAGGAAAAGCATTTGCTGTTGTTTTTATGTGTTATAAGAATTTTTAAATAAACTAGATTTGATAAAACATAAATTAGATTGGTATCATCATTTCCTAGCTTTTTTTAGTGCTGCTAAATAAACCCCATTTTTTCTGGCTTAAGCAGGGGGACACGTCTGGCACTGCAGGATCTGAGTCCCTGGCGGCATAGTGTGTTACTGATGGTAGCCTTTGTTACGTTGGTCCCAGCTCTCTGCAGGTCATTCACTAGGTCCCCCCGTGTGGTTCTGGGATGTTTGCTCACTGTTCTTGTGATCATTTTGACCCCACAGGGTGAGATCTTGCGTGGAGCCCCAGATCGAGGGAGATTATCAGTTGTTCCAATCAGCAAATAGAATGCGAGCTCAATCCGACTGGCTGATTGGATCAGCCAATCGGATTGAACTTCAATCTGATTGGCTGATTGAATCAGCCAATCAGAATTTTCCTACATTAATTCCGATTGGCTGATAGAATCCTATCAGTCAATCGGAATTCGAGGGACGCCATCTTGGATGACTTCCCTTAAAGGAACCGTCATTCGTTGTTAGTCCGTCGGGGAAGGTGGATGTTCCGCGTCGGCGGTCTGAAGATGGAGCCGGAAGAAAGAAGATAGAAGATGCCGCTTGGAGGAAGACATCGCCCGGATGGAGGACCTCTTCTTTGCCGCTTGGATCAAGACTTCGCCTGGATGGAGGACCACATCGCCCGGATTGGATGAAGAATTCGGCTCAGCTGGGTGAAGACGGCTGAAGGTAAGGAGATCTTCAGGGGGTTAGTGTTAGTTTTTTTTAAGGGGGGGTTGGGTGGGTTAGAGTAGGGGTATGTAGGCGGTGGGTTTTAATGTTGAGGGGTTGTATTTTTTTTACAGGTAAAAGAGCTGATTACTTTGGGGCAATGCCACGCAAAAAGCCCTTTTAAGGACTGGTAAAAGAGCTGACTACTTTGTAATTTAGAATAGGGTAGGGCATTTTTTTATTTTGGGGGGCTTTATTATTTTATTAGGGGGCTTAGATTAGGTGTAGTAAGATTAAACTTCTTGTTATTGTTTTTTTTATTTTCTGTAATTTAGTGTTTTGTTTTTTTTTACTATAGTTTAGTTTATTTAATTGAATGTAATTGTAGTTAATTTATTTAATTCATTTTATGATAGTGTAGTTTTAGGTTTAATTGTAACTTAGGTTAGGATTTATTTTACAGGTCATTTTGTAATTATTCTAACTAGGTAGCTATTAAATAGTTAATAACTATTTAATAGCTATTGTACCTAGTTAAAATAAATACAAAGTTGCCTGTAAAATAAATATAAATCCTCAAATAGCTACAATGTAACTATTAGTTATATTATAGCTATATTAGGGTTTATTTTATAGGTAAATATTTAGTTTTAAATAGGATTCATTTATTTAATTATAGGAATATTATTTTGTTTTATTTAAATTATATTTAAAGGATTACTTTCTGTTATAATTTTTAAGCTAAACAACTAACATATTAAAGTTAATAAACATTAATTAAAACCTACTGACCTATATTTTCTCCAAAACGAAGTTTCATAACGTTCTAAAAGTTATATCTTTTATTCGCCGATGATGTCACGTTATCCTGCCCACTATTTTCAGCACTGCATGTTCAAAATACTTAAACCAATAACTTTGTGTTTAAAGCGCCATTTTGGAACCTAGGTATTGTAAACGGATTGGTACAGAGCAAAGGATACCCACAGAGTGGGTTTGGAAAACTATTAAATTTGCAGACAAGATTTCTGATATACGGTAGAGATATGTTAATGAAATGCCATTGATAAAAAGCGTATTTGGGGTAGTTAGTTAGTAACAGGCATAGAAAATATTTACTTACAGTGGCCCTTTAAGTTAGGGGGTGTTAGGGTTAGGGTTAGACTTAGGTTTAGGGGTTAGTACATTTATTATAGTGGCGGCGATGTCCGGTCGGCAGATTAGGGGTGAATAAGTGTAGTTAGGTGGCGGCGACGTTGGGGGGGCAGATTAGGGGTTAATAAATATAATATAGGTGTCGGCGGTGTCCGGAGCAGCAGATTAGCGGTTAAAAGTATAATGCAGGTGTCAGCGATAGCGTGGACGGCAGATTAGGGGTTAATAAGTGTAAGGTTAGGGGTGTTTAGACTCAGGGTTCATGTTAGGGTGTTAGGTGCAGACTTAGAGAGTGTTTCCCCATAGGAAACAATGGGGCTGCGTCAGGAGCTGAACGCTGCTTTTTTGCAGGTGTTAGGTTTTTTTGCAGCCAGCTCTGCCCCATTGTTTCCTATAGGGATATCGTGCACGAGCACGTTTTTCCAGCTTACCACTACCATAGGCAACGCTGGTATTGAGGGTTGAAGTGGTGCTAAATTATGCTCAACGCTCCCTTTTCTGAGCCTAAGGCAGCCACTCAGACAACTCTAAATACCAGAGTTGTCTTAAGGGTGCGCTGGAAAAAAAGCAGCGTTAGCTACGCGGGTCTTTACCGACAAAACTCTAAATCTAGGCAAGTGTGTTTATACTATGTAAACATATCCTAAATATCAGTGTTAACTTACTTTAAAAATGCCAACTGGCAATTTATTAAGGTGTATGAATATATCTATCCCATGGCATTAGGGTGATCTAAACAAAATAGAGTTTAAACAAAATGAAACAAAAATTACATAAATAAAGCACCATCGGCTCCCCTTCTCAGATGGAGCCTTCCAAAAGATCAGTTCAACCAATCACCACCTTAACAAGGCCACACACCCCTCACTCATGTTAAATCGTATATGCAAGTGTTTTGTTATTAACCACCATGCAGGGTAACGCCCCCCTAACCCATTCGTTTATATCACATCATCTTGTCTGAGGGGCAGCCCGTAATACTTTACCAGGCGTCTTCCTACTATATCTCACTATTCATATAATATTAAAATTAAAGCCATATTTATATCTTGCAAATCCTCATCAGTGTGACTTACGTTAACCCTTCCTGGAGGCGTTATTATTAGCCGTGCTGCAAGAGAGCACAACAAACATCATTTACATCGGTATAAATATGCGAAGGTACTGCTTCACACATATCTTACTTATATCCCTGTCTCTCTCTCCTAGCCAAAAACACTGTGCAAACTTGCGTGGATCACAGCGTGTGCTACTCAATCACAACATGTGGGCGTGGCTGTCAAATGGCCAGCCAATCACTACCCATCCCATCATAGAAAATTCTCAGGATCCACTGTTAATGTGATGATTTTGTCACCGCCCCTTGTGGGCGTGGCCCAAAAACGCACCAGATCCTGTCAGCATAGAGAAACCCCCACGTATACACTCAGTGTCAAACAAACTTGATCTCGGTGCATCATTATCCTCCACTGCATTGCCCATACCACTCAAAGAGTCCTGCTGAAAAAAAATTACTTATTGACATGATGTCCACGTGTTACTATCTTCACTGTACATAAATGAGAAAATTAAAAAATTAGTCTAATAAACAAACCCTCATCAAACTACTCTCTGTGGTATATGGCTAATGTGCCCTAACAATCTAATAGCTATGCAATGATGTCCACGTTTAACTATCTTTAATGCACATAAGAAATAGTGATATTGTCACTCGGTGAGAAAATAGTCATCCAGTAATACAAACCCTCAATGACCTACTCTCTGTGGTATATGGCTAATATGCCTTAACTATCTAATAAACGTGGACATCGTAGCATAGCTACACAATACACCTAAAGACACATACATGTGTGTAAACTAGTATAAACTTTTGAGCCCTTCCTAGTCAAATACCTTAATCAAGTTTAATATGTGTTTATGCGTTTTACTTAGAAGAGAATGTTCTGTTTATTTTTAAATATATATTTACCTATATATCTGTATATACAGGGAGTGCAGAATTATTAGGCAAGTTGTATTTTTGAGGATTAATTTTATTATTGAACAACAACCATGTTCTCAATGAACCCAAAAAACTCATTAATATCAAAGCTGAATAGTTTTGGAAGTAGTTTTTAGTTTGTTTTTAGTTATAGCTATTTTAGGGGGATATCTGTGTGTGCAGGTGACTATTACTGTGCATAATTATTAGGCAACTTAACAAAAAACAAATATATACCCATTTCAATTATTTATTTTTACCAGTGAAACCAATATAACATCTCAACATTCACATATATACATTTCTGACATTCAAAAACAAAACAAAAACAAATCAGTGACCAATATAGCCACCTTTCTTTGCAAGGACACTCAAAAGCCTGCCATCCATGGATTCTGTCAGTGTTTTGATCTGTTCACCATCAACATTGCGTGCAGCAGTAACCACAGCCTCCCAGACACTGTTCAGAGAGGTGTACTGTTTTCGCTCCTTGTAAATCTTACATTTGATGATGGACCACAGGTTCTCAATGATGTTCAGATCATGTGAGCAAGGAGGCCATGTCATTAGATTTTCTTTTTTTATACCCTTTCTTGCCAGCCACGCTGTGGAGTACTTGGACGCGTGTGATGGAGCATTGTCCTGCATGAAAATCATGTTTTTCTTGAAGGATGCAGACTTCTTCCTGTACCACTGCTTGAAGAAGGTGTCTTCCAGAAACTGGCAGTAGGACTGGGAGTTGAGCTTGACTCCATCCTCAACCCGAAAAGGCCCCACAAGCTCATCTTTGATGATACCAGCCCAAACCAGTACTCCACCTCCACCTTGCTGGCGTCTCAGTTGGACTGGAGCTCTCTGCCCTTTACCAATCCAGCCACGGGCCCATCCATCTGGCCCATCAAGACTCACTCTCATTTCATCAGTCCATAAAACCTTAGAAAAATCAGTCTTGAGATATTTCTTGGCCCAGTCTTGACGTTTCAGCTTGTGTGTGTTGTTCAGTGGTGGTCGTCTTTCAGCCTTTCTTACCTTGGCCATGTCTCTGAGTATTGCACACCTTGTGCTTTTGGGCACTCCAGTGATGTTGCAGCTCTGAAATATGGCCAAACTGGTGGCAAGTGGCATCTTGGCAGCTGCACGCTTGACTTTTCTCAGTTCATGGGCAGTTATTTTGCGCCTTGGTTTTTCCACACGCTTCTTGCGACCCTGTTGACTATTTTGATTGAAACGCTTGATTGTTCGATGATCACGCTTCAGAAGCTTTGCAATTTTAAGAGTGCTGCATCCCTCTGCAAGATATCTCACTATTTTTTACTTTTCTGAGCCTGTCAAGTCCTTCTTTTGACACATTTTGCCAAAGGAAAGGAAGTTGCCTAATAATTATGCACACCTGATATAGGGTGTTGACGTCATTAGACCACACCCGTTCTCATTACAGAGATGCACATCACCTAATATGCTTAATTGGTAGTAGGCTTTCGAGCCTATACAGCTTGGAGTAAGACAACATGCATAAAGAGGATGATGTGGTCAAAATACTCATTTGCCTAATAATTCTGCACTCTCTGTACAATATATATATATATTTATAATAAAAAGGATTTTTTCTTCTTAGTAAAAAACATAAGAATTTGAAGTATACCTAACACAATTACAGCTTTAATACTGTTGGTATAGTGTCGTTTCGGCTTAGGTTACGATCAATAAATAGAAAGAATTTCAGAAGTGTACCCCATAGAAGTATATGTGGAGAGGGAGTTACCATGGTCAGGATATCTGAAGTCTTTAAGTTAGTGTCTTTTGCTCGCGTGCTAACTTTTTAATTTCAACTTGTAATACCAGCGCTAATCTGAGAGTGCTAGTTTTGAACCTTAAACTCAGGAAGCCATCATGAGCGATAAAAATGTAACACTCCACTTGTAAACTTGGTTTATGGTTGTAATTAATGCAACATCTGAATTTTCTACTTACATTGCTGATAAATATTGTTATGTAATAGATCTGGGGGGGAAAAAAATCTACGTTTTTTAAAAATATGTTCAAAAGTACTAATTACATTCATAAACATCTATTAATATGCTACTGACAAAATTACATATAACTAGCAGATAAAATTAAGTGAAAAGTCAGGTGAAATATCACAATAGCCAAAAAAAGATGAGCTGACCGTAGGGTCAGAAATGGAACACCAAGGTCTAGAGTTAAATGAAATTGTAGAAAACATGAATTACTGAGAGCTGTTCCAGTTGAAATCGGCAGTACTGAAGTAGTTAAGAAATGAAGGCCCAGATTACGAGTTTTGCGTTAGAGGCTGTGCGGTGCTAACAAGCAGTTTTACCTCATCGCTTACTTACCTACAGCGCTGGTATTATCATTTTTCAGAAACCCATCGTTAAAAGACAAGAAGTGAGCGCTGAGCAAAAATTTTGCTCATTACCGCACCCCAATACCAGCGCTGCTTAAGTCAGCGGTGAGCTGGTGTAACGTGCTCGTGCACGATTTCCCTATAGGAATCAATGGGGAGAGCCGGCTGAAAAAAAGTCTTACTCCTGCAAAAAAGCAGCGTAAAACTCACTAACGCAGCCCCATTGATTCCTATGGGGAAATAAAATGTATGTCTACACCTAACACCCTAACATGAACCCCAATTCTAAACACCCCTAATCTTACACTTATTAACCCCTAATCTGCCACCCCCAACATTGCCGACACCTACATTATATTTATTAACCCCTACTTTGCCACCCCCAATGCCGCCGCCACCTACCTACACTTATTAACCCCTAATCTGCCGCCCCAAATGTTGCCGCCACTATATTAAAGTTATTAACCCCTAAACCTAAGTCTAACCCTAAACCTAACACCCCCTAACTTAAATATAATTTAAATAAATTGAAATAAATATTCCTATCATTATCTAAATTATTCCTATTTAAAACTAAATGCCTGTAAAATAAACCCTAAGATATCTACAATATAACTAATAGTTACACTGTATCTAGCTTAGGGTTTATTTTTATTTTACAGGCAAGTTTTTATTTATTTTAACTAGGTAGAATAGTTATTAAATAGTTATTAACTATTTAATAATTAGCTAGTTAAAATAAAGACAAATGTACCTGTAAAATAAAACCTAACCTAAGTTACACTAACACCTAACACTACACTATGATTAAATAAATTAACTAAATTAAATACAATTACCTAAATTAAATTAAATTAAATTAGCTAAAGTACAAAAAAACAAACAAACACTAAATTACAGAAAATAATAAACAAATTACAGATATTTAAACTAATTACACCTAATCTAATAGCCCTATTAAAATAAAAAAGATCCCCAAAATAAAAAAAACCTAGCCTAAACTTGGTTTATATAGCTACAATATAAATTACATTTATATTATAGCTATTTTAGGATTAATATTTATTTTACAGGTAACTTTGTATTTATTTTAACCAGGTACAATAGCTATTAAATAGTTAAGAACTATTTAATAGTTACCTAGTTAAAATAATTACAAATTTACCTGTAAAATAAATCCTAACCTAAGATATAATTAAACCTAACACTACCCTATCAATAAAATAATTAAATAAACTACCTACAATTACCTACAATTAACCTAACACTACACTATCAATAAATTAATTAAACACAATTGCTACAAATAAATACAATTAAATAAACTATCTAAAGTACAAAAAATAAAAAAGAACTAAGTTACAGAAAATAAAAAAATATTTACAAACATAAGAGAAATATTACAACAATTTTAAACTAATTACACCTACTCTAAGCCCCCTAATAAAATAACAAAGACCCCCAAAATAAAAAATTCCCTACCCTATTCTAAAATACAAAAATTACAAGCTCTTTTACCTTACCAGCCCTGAACAGGGCCCTTTGCGGGGCATGCCCCAAGAATTTCAGCTCTTTTGCCTGTAAAAAAAAACATACAATACCCCCCCCCCAACATTACAACCCACCACCCACATACCCCTAATCTAACCCAAACCCCCCTTAAATAAACCTAACACTAAGCCCCTGATGATCTTCCTACCTTGTCTTCACCATGCCAGGTTCACCGATCCGTCCTGGCTCCAAGATCTTCATCCAACCCAAGCGGGGGTTGGCGATCCATAATCCGGTGCTCCAAAGTCTTCCTCCTATCCGGCAAGAAGAGGACATCCGGACCGGCAAACATCTTCTCCAAGCGGCATCTTCTATGTTCTTCCATCCGATGACGACCGGCTCCATCTTGAAGACCTCCAGCGCGGATCCATCCTCTTCTTCCGACGACTAGACGACGAATGACGGTTCCTTTAAGGGACGTCATCCAAGATGGCGTCCCTCGAATTCCGATTGGCTGATAGGATTCTATCAGCCAATCGGAATTAAGGTAGGAATTTTCTGATTGGCTGATGGAATCAGCCAATCAGAATCAAGTTCAATCCGATTGGCTGATCCAATCAGCCAATCAGATTGAGCTCGCATTCTATTGGCTGTTCCGATCAGCCAATACAATGCGAGCTCAATCTGATTGGCTGATTGGATCAGCCAATCGGATTGAACTTGATTCTGATTGGCTGATTCCATCAGCCAATCAGAAAATTCCTACCTTAATTCCGATTGGCTGATAGAATCCTATCAGCCAATCGGAATTCGAGGGACGCCATCTTGGATGACGTCCCTTAAAGGAACCGTCATTCGTCGTCTAGTCGTCGGAAGAAGAGGATGGATCCGCGCTGGAGGTCTTCAAGATGGAGCCGGTCGTCATCGGATGGAAGAACATAGAAGATGCCGCTTGGAGAAGATGTTTGCCGGTCCGGATGTCCTCTTCTTGCCGGATAGGAGGAAGACTTTGGAGCACCGGATTATGGATCGCCAACCCCCGCTTGGGTTGGATGAAGATCTTGGAGCCAGGACGGATCGGTGAACCTGGCATGGTGAAGACAAGGTAGGAAAATCATCAGGGGCTTAGTGTTAGGTTTATTTAAGGGGGGTTTGGGTTAGATTAGGGGTATGTGGGTGGTGGGTTGTAATGTTGGGGGGGGGGGTATTGTATGTTTTTTTTTACAGGCAAAAGAGCTGAAATTCTTGGGGCATGCCCCGCAAAGGGCCCTGTTCAGGGCTGGTAAGGTAAAAGAGCTTGTAATTTTTGTATTTTAGAATAGGGTAGGGAATTTTTTATTTTGGGGGTCTTTGTTATTTTATTAGGGGGCTTAGAGTAGGTGTAATTAGTTTAAAATTGTTGTAATATTTTTCTTATGTTTGTAAATATTTTTTTATTTTCTGTAACTTAGTTCTTTTTTATTTTTTGTACTTTAGATAGTTTATTTAATTGTATTTATTTGTAGCAATTGTGTTTAATTAATTTATTGATAGTGTAGTGTTAGGTTAATTGTAGGTAATTGTAGGTAGTTTATTTAATTATTTTATTGATAGGGTAGTGTTAGGTTTAATTATAACTTAGGTTAGGATTTATTTTACAGGTAAATTTGTAATTATTTTAACTAGGTAACTATTAAATAGTTCTTAACTATTTAATAGCTATTGTACCTGGTTAAAATAAATACAATGTTACCTGTAAAATAAATATTAATCCTAAAATAGCTATAATATAATTATAATTTATATTGTAGCTATATTAGGATTTATTTTACAGGTAAGTATTTAGCTTTAAATAGGAATCATTTATTTAATAAGAGTTAATTTATTTCGTTAGATAAAAATTATATTTAACTTAGGGGGGTGTTAGTGTTAGGGTTAGACTTAGCTTTAGGGGTTAATACATTTATTAGAATAGCGGTGAGCTCCGGTCGGCAGATTAGGGGTTAATAATTGAAGGTAGGTGTCGGCGATGTTAGGGAGGGCAGATTAGGGGTTAATACTATTTATGATAGGGTTAGTGAGGCGGATTAGGGGTTAATAACTTTATTATAGTAGCGCTCAGGTCCGGTCGGCAGATTAGGGGTTAATAAGTGTAGGTAGGTGTCGGCGACGTTGTGGGGGGCAGATTAGGGGTTAATAAATATAACATAGGGGTCGGCGATGTTAGGGCAGCAGATTAGGGGTACATAGGGATAACGTAGGTGGCGGCGGTTTACGGAGCGGCAGATTAGGGGTTAAAAGTGTAATGCAGGGGTCAGCGATAGCGGGGGCGGCAGATTAGGGGTTAATAAGTGTAAGGCTAGGGGTGTTTAGACTCGGGGTACATGTTAGAGTGTTAGGTGCAGACGTAGGAAGTGTTTTCCCATAGGAAACAATGGGGCTGCGTTAGGAGCTGAACGCTGCTTTTTTGCAGGTGTTAGGTTTTTTTTCAGCTCAAACAGCCCCATTGTTTCCTATGGGAGAATCGTGCACGAGCACGTTTTTGAGGCCGGCCGCGTCCGTAAGCAACTCTGGTATCGAGAGTTGTATTTGCGGTAAAAATGCTCTACGCTCCTTTTTTGGAGCCTAACGCAGCATTTGTTTGAACTCTCGATACCAGAGTTAAATTTATGGTGCGGCCAGAAAAAAACCTGCGGAGCGTTAACAGCCCTTTTACCGCCAAACTCCAAATCTAGCCGTTAGATTTTACACAATTCACATTCATAGAATCTAGAGTGAGATAAACAATTACATATTTTAATTAAAGGGAAACTAGAATCAAAATTAAACTTTCATTATTCAGAACAGAGTATGCAATTTTAAACAACTTTCAAATTTACTCCCATTATCAAAATGTGTTCAGTTTTTTTTTATATGCACACTTTCTATAGCACCAGTTCCCACTGAGCATGTGCAAGAGTTCACAGTCTGTATGCATGTGTGATTGGATAATGGCTGCCACATGCTAGAGGGGGAGGGGAAACAGAAGCAACTTTGAACTTTGACTGAAAAAATGTCTTCTCTTGAATTGTCTTATCATGCTTTTGTTAATTATGTAATTCTATTGTATTGACTGGTTCTTTAAATTTCTAACAAATTCTGTAGCAAATTCGTGTATTAACAGCACCTGTGCAGGTATAAAAAAAATCTTATTTTTACTTTGTTTTGCAACCTTGACTGCCCCTCTAAATGCCATAAAACCACTGAAACAAAAGATAGAGAAAACTGAAGCTCTATAATTTGATGGCATGCTTTCCTGAATTTGGGCAGCATTCAAGTTAATATCTGATAAGATCACAACCACATGCTTCTGTGCCTGGCAGTCCCCTATTCACACAACTACTGCAAATGGTATAATTTTCTGACTAATTTGCTCACTTAGTTTTACCCATTAGTCATTCCCTCTATACTCAATCTGCAGGTAATTTTCCACATTATTAGTTACCCACCTGTCTATTTAAACTGGACTTTGGAAACTCTATGTGTGTCAATATTTTCCACTCCTTCACAGGAAAAGCATAATCATCTGTACCTGAAAATGGACCTTGAAGAGAATACTATAGATTATTTCAAAATGTAATATCTAAAGCAGCTGGTTTCATTTTCAAATTTACGATAGAAATACAGTGTTTTTGAAGAGGAAGAAATTAAAGAGCGCTGGAGACTGAAAAAATATTTTCTTTATTCACACAGAAGCCAGGTTAAATATAGACGGGCAGAAGGCAGGCTTCTGCTCTGATCTACTAATGTACCTCAACGTTCAACCACTGGGACCAATCTTTAGCACATTAAATCTAAGAGCTTGTCTTTGCATATATAAAACTTGGCTTCTTTTTAAATAAGACTGCCAAGAACGTTGCATTAAATAGAAAATCTTACATATCTTCAGATGCACTTTATTATTGATTATAGTTGATATGAGACCCCTAAACTAATTTTCAAGCTAACCTTTTTACAGCCATCTGTGTTTCAAAAGTTTTGCTCAAAAATAAGGAAACTGGGAATAGTGTTTCTAATTTGTTTGAAAACTCTAATATAGAATTTTATGACATCAGTCTATTCTAAAATAGAAGACAAAATAATAGTATATCAAGACAGAGACGTAACTATAATTCAATCTGTGGCAGCCACCCCATTCCAAAGTATATATATATATATATATATATATATATATATATATATATATATATATATATATATATATATATATATATATATATATACAGTACTGTGCAAAAGTCACCATTAGATTTGTTGTTTTACCAGTAGCGTAATGACCATATATAATTATTTCTTAGTCTTTTTTTTTGTTTAAGAATAAAACAGAGTGTGTATATATATATATATATATATATATAGTAACCCAAAAAGAAGTGCACTCTCAGGTCTTTCACAGCAAAGTTACTTTATTCCAGGAAGCAGTGTTAGGGTTACTATTTGATTTCAAAGTTGCACCCAGGCGGTTTTCCTTCTGAGGGCAAGATCTGGTGTTTTGGATATCTATATATATATATATATATCAAACAAAGAAATGGACTGCACTCTCTGGACTGGACAGTGTACACATCCCAAGTCACTGTGAAAAAAAGAGCGCTAAATACTTACAGAAAGCAACACAGTTTCAGGCAACCCAGGCAGTAAACTCCCGAGCAGCCTGGGGACTGGCCCAAAGGGAAACTTACAAAAATAATTAACACAGCACACTGAAAACATGGCACATATAAAATGGAAAATTGAAGAAGGCACTCACTGGTCTTTCAAAGAAGTGACTTTATTCCTTGTGACGTTTCGAGTACACACTACCCGTCCTCAGACAAATGCATCAAAGGGACATCTATGCTTAAATATCCATGGCCCCTCCCCCAGTGAGCATATTGTCTCCAAAACCATTGCCATGGCAATCCTTATTATTGTATAAACAAATACCATGGTGAATATCCGGTCATCCTGTGAAATATCACAATAATCCTAAAATCTACAAACAACCTTTGTTAAGCAAAACGTTTAGCGAAGTGTGGAACATCAGTATACGTCTGTCATATAAATTATGCATCCTGTGTGTATATACCCTTAATAATTGTGCATAGAAATCATGTTTTAGATAAAGACAACCAGATTATACAGGGAAACTGAATGGCTATAAATAAAACTACCATATCGTTATATAGTATGTGTTGCCGCATTTGTATCATGATAGTGTTAGCGGACTTTTCTCCTAGTGATACACAATCAGCTTCTCATGCTGCTTCTCAAATATTGGGCTATTTACAGAACTATTTACTGTTATACTTATAGCGCAGGTTGCAACATACCTTTAGAATTATTTCTACTATCAGCGCTGCGTAATCTGTTGGCACTCTACAAATACCTGATAATAATAATAATAATAATAATAATAATAATAATAATAATATCCGCCTATTACTTCAGCGTGAATGGCTTCTATCCTTCCTGGACTACACTGAATGGGATGGACATGGTCAGCAACAATACTTAGGTAGGCCGTGGCATTTAAACAATGCTCAATTGGTACTAAGGGGCCCAAAGTGTGCCAAGAAAATATCCCCACATTACTGTTGCCTTTCTATAATCTTAAACCAGTCTGCCCATTCTCCTCTGTTCTCTGACATCAACAAAGCATTTCCATCCACACAACTGCTGCTCACTGGATATTTTCTCTTTTTCAGACATTTATCTGTAAACCCTAAAGATGGCTGTGCGTTAAAATCCCAGCAGTTTTTTAAATATATCTGGCAGCAACATCCATGCCACGTTAAAAATCACTTAAATCCCCTTTCTTCTCCATTCTGATACTTGGTTTGAACTTCAGCAGGTCATCTTCACAGCAAGTCATCTTCACCATGTTTAGATGCCTAAATGCATTGAGTTGCTGCCATGTGATTGGCTGATTAGCAATTTTTGTTACCAAGCAATTAAACAGGTTTACCTAATAAACAGGTAGATTACAAGAGGTGCATTCGTGTTTTAACGCTGAAAAAATGGTAATTTCAGCGTTAAAACAGCAACGCAGCCATTGCAAGTCTTGTCGGTATAGCTGTACTGCAATCCTTTTAGCCTGTAACACAGCGTCAGTCCCGCACTAAAAAAAATGACGATAGTGCTGCCATTATGAGTTTTGCGGTGAGGCTAAAAAGCTTGCGTTACACCCTATACCGACACGATCCGTTACGCCATCTGAGAGGAGTAGTTATGAGTTTTACAAAACTGTTACATAAAACCTATATCTAAAGTGTTACAAAGTACACTAACACCCATAAACTACCTATTAACCCCTAAACCGAGGCCCTCCCGCATCACAAACACTATTTTAAAGTTATTAACCCTTAATCTGCTGCTCCAGACATCGCCGCCGCTAATAAAATTTATTAACCCATATTCCACCGCTCCTCAACATCATCGCCACCATACAAAAGTTATTAACCCCTATTCCCCCACACCCCAACATCGCCCACACTATAATAAAGATATTAACCCCAATCTGCCGCTCCCCGACATCTTCGCCACTAAATAAAGTTATTAACCCCTAAACCTCTGGCCTCCCACATCACTACCACTAAATAAACCTATTAACCCCTAAACTGCAAGCCCCCCACATCGTCAAAAACTAAATTAAACTATTAACCCCCTAAACCTAACCCTAAACCTAACCCTTACCATAACCCTAACCTTAAACCTAACACCCCCTAACTTTAACATAATTAAAATAGAGATAAATTAAAGTTACAATTATTAACTAAATAATACATATTTAAAACTAAATACATACTTACCTGTGAAATAAAATGTAAGCTAGCTACAATATAACTAATAGTTATATTGTAGCTAGCTTAGGTTTTATTTTATTTTTATTTTTATTTTTTTTAGTTTTAAAACAAGCTTTATTAAAGAGAAATTGTGAACAACATAGTCATTAATTACATTCCTTTGAACATGGATACAGCGTTCATGGTATTTACAGTGAAATGTCTGTTACAAAGCGATCAATGTCCATGAGGTTGCTCAAAGTTAATATCCTTTTACCATATCGACTATTTCTCTTTACTGTAAATTTTGTATGGAAGTGAAACATCGTTCCTGAGCTTGTTTCAGCCAGCTAATTCGCTTGCTGTGTTATAAAATTCCTGTTAACAGAAAAAACTTCAACTTTGGAGCTTAACATCAGGATCTTTGCTTTAACATAGTTGTTAGTCACTTGGCTTTTCTATTACACACCACCAAGTCTGAGTTGATTCCTGATGTTACAACCTTACTCAACTTTTCGCAAGGCAGAGGGTAAAGAATAGAGAAGAGAAAGTACATGAGGTGCAGAAGAAAGAGGGAGAGAAAAAAAAAGGGAGGGGTAAGATAGGCGTTGGGGAGGGACTGGGGGGAGGGAAGGGGGGGACTACGGGGGTCACACATGTGTAGTGGGATATCATAAGATTTGTCTTTCATTTCACAGTTGTCTGATGTTTTATCACTCATTATAGCCCCTTGCCCTCCAAGGTCAACGTCATCATCTCATGTGTTACTAGTTTGCTTGATTTGAGATAATGGTATCTCTCAAGTCTAAGTAACTCCCCCACTCTGTGTCTCCATTCCTGCAAAGTCGGGCCCTGCGTTTTTTTCCAGTGAAAGGGTATTAGACCCTTTGCACCGTTTAACATCAGTAAGAGGAGCAGATACTTATCTTCCCCCACTACTTTGGGTAGTTCATGGTATATTAGGTATGTGGGTTTTGGCGGTATTATAATCCCTAGTTTTTTACTCATTTCTCCTAACACTTCCTCTCAGTAAAGCCGTATAACAGGGCATGACCACCAAATGTGCAGAAGTGTTCCGTCCTCTCCACATCCCCTCCAACATCCCCCGTCAACATGTGGGTAAATTTTGTGTAGACATTGGGGTGTCATGTACCATCTGCTTAATAGCTTGTAATGTGTTTCTTGTATTTTCATAGAAACCAATGCTTTTTTAGCTTTCGCAAAGATCTTGATCCAGTCCTTTGCCTCTATTTCTTGGGCGAGTTCAGTTTGCCAAGTCTCAGTGTAAGTCGGCAGGGTAGTTCCACCTTTAGTCAGCAAGGCTTTATATAATTGTGAGATTAGATGTGTTGGGGTCTGTGTCATTGTGCATAACGTCTCATAGATAGTTGTTTGTCTAGTCAGGGCGGGTCTGTCTCTGTGTGTTTTAATATAGTGTTGCATCTGTGCTACTCTGAACCATGACGCAAACATCTCATGCGCCCATTCTGATAGTTCAGTTTGTGATTTGAGCTTTCCTTGCTGCATGATATTGGATATGGCGGTTTCTGCTAACGTGTAGTATTCGCCTACCACATATGGTCTATGCTCCATGCCTAAGTCTGGGTTTTCTCTGATTGGGATGTTCAGCGAATGGAATGTGGACAAGTGTGGTTCTTTGATAATTATCTTATCCCACACCTCAAACACCTCCGCTATCAGGGGGTATTGTGCAATGTCAGACGGCCTGTTCCCGGCTGAGATCCAAGCCAGGGCTCCAACATTCCCACGCCCCAGGATGTCATTGTCAATTTGAACCCAGGCTTTATTACGTACATTTTGACTCCACTCTACTAGCCTCTGCAGAGAGATAGCTCTCTGATATTCCCTCAGCAAGGGAGCTTAGGTTTTATTTTTATTTCACAGGTAAGTTTGTATTTATTTTAACTAGGTAGACTAGTTAGTAAATAGTTATTAACTATTTACTATCTAGATACAAAAAATAAAAACTTATCTGTGAAATAAAACCTAAGCTGCCTTACACTAAAACCTAACATTACAAAAACATAATTTATGTAAGAACTTAACTGATAAATTTATTTCTTTCATATTGGCAAGAGTCCATGAGCTAGTGACGTATGGGATATACAATCCTACCAGGAGGGGCAAAGTTTCCCAAACCTAAAAATGTTTCTCCAGTAAATCTAATTTCACCTCATAAACTGAAAGAGGTAATTTTTGCAAGATGGATAAAAATATAGGCCAAAAATAGACTGGGTTACAGCAATTTGTTAGTCCAAAATTTTGCAGGCAGAGTTCTCTTTTTCTCTCTTGCTTGGGATTATATTTTGCAATATAGTCCCACCCTTTTTATTCTAATCATCATGAATTTGGAAGCGCAAAACAGAAGCTTGTCTTGTGATAGGCTCCTTGAGCTGAACATCTCTTGGTTATTTGGGAGACGCCTCCCTGCATAGCCATTTATCTTTTGGCTGTGATACCATCCCTGATCTATAGGTGGTAGCAGACATCCAGAAATGTAGTTTCTATTTCTAACACTGATAACAGGAAATACAGTTCCTATATATTTTTATTCAATATACCATATTTTTTAGTATCAACAAGTCACATGTTCCAAATGTATTGGACCATGTGATACTATTCATTCTGATTATTTTAATATGAAACATCAGTATTTTATTTATCATATTCTAGAAGATGTCTTAAAAGTTGTATTTTTATGAGGGACTAGTAGTACCAGTCAATGAAATATATATATATGTCCATCTGACTTATTCCGTATATCAGCTTATTTGATATACTGGCATATATTTCATTTTCTAGTGGCATCTTATCTAGAAATCTCATCTTCACATCAGTTCTTCCTGTAATGTTCACAAGATTTCTGGAAAACAAAGAAAAATGTGTTTATATTGAAATAAACGGGTCAATATTTGTATATACCAATGTAGTTATTATTCAATAAAGCAAATATTTATTTAATATAGTATGTCCCAGATCAATATATATATATATATATATATATATATATATATATATATATATATATATATATATATATATATATATATGTGTGTGTGTGTTATTTGAGTATTTTAAACTTTGACTTTTTAAGTATACATTCTGCTATTTAAAATCATACACCTAGATTAGGAATTTTGTAGTAAGGTTAAAAAGCAGGGTTAACAGGTCCTAATGCTGCTTTTTTACGCCCGCTGCTAATAATGAGTCTTGCAGGTATAGGTGTACCGCACACTTTTTTGGTCTTAACGCAAACCAACTTACGTAAATTTCGTAAAGCCTTTTTTCTATGGTTGCATCAGCCAATAGGATTTTTTCTACCTTAATTCTGATTGGCTGATAGAATTCTATCAGCCAATCGGAATCTAAAGGACGCCATCTTAAAGGAACTTAAAGGAACATGCATTCCGAAGACGCCGTTGTTTGAAGAGGATGCTCCGCGCTAGATGTCTTGAAGATGGAGCGGCTCCACGTTGGAAGGATGAAGATAGAAGATGCCTTCTGGATGAAGACTTCTGCCCATCTGGAGGACCACTTCTGCCAGCTTTGCTGAGGACATCTTGCCGCTTGGATGAAGACTTCTACCGGTAAGTGAATCTTCAAGGGTTAGTGTTAGGATTGTTTAAGGGTGTATTGGGGGGGCTTTATTTTTAGGTTAGGACTTTGGGCTGAAATAGAGCTAAATGCCATTTTAAGGGCAATGCCCATCCAAATGTCCTTTTCAGGGAAATGGGGAGCTTAGGTTTTTTAGTTAGGCTTTTATTTGGGGGGTTGGTTGTGTGGGTGATGGGTTTTACTGTTGGGGGGGTTGTTTGTATTTTTTTTTTTACAGGTAAAAGAGCTGATTTCTTTGGGGCAATGCCCCGAAAAGGCCCTATTGGTAGTTTAGTTTAGGCTAGGTTTTTTTATTTTGCAGTGCCTTTTTTATTTTGATAGGGCTATTAGATTAGGTGCAATTAGTTTAAAGATCTTGTAACTTGTTTTTTATTTTCTGTAATTTAGTGTTTGTTGTTTTGGTAATTTAGCTCATTTTATTTTATTTATTTAATTGTATTTAATGTAGGGAATTTATTTAATTGTAGTGTAGTGTTAGGTGTTATTGTAACTTAGGTTAGGTTTTATTTTACAGGTCAATTTGTATTTATTTTAGCTAGGTAGTTATTAAATAGTTAATAACCATTTAGTAACTATTCTACCTAGTTAAAATAAATACAAACTTGCCTGTAAAATTAAAATAAACCCTAAGCTAGCTACAATGTAACTATTAGTTATATTGTAGCTAGCTTAGGGTTTATTTTACAGGTAAGTATTTAGTTTTAAATAGGAATTATTTAGTTAATGATAGGAATTTGTATTTAGATTTATTTAAATTATATTTAAATTAGGGGGTGTTAGGGTTAGGGTTAGACTTAGATTTAGGGGTTAATAAATATATTATAGTGGCGGTGACGTTGGGGGCGGCAGATTAGGGGTTAATAACATTATGTAGGTGTTGGCGATGTTGTGGGCAGAAGATTAGGGGTTAATAAATATAAAGTAGGTGTCAGAATTCCAAAGAATTCTTAGGATTAGGACACAAAGAAAGGACAACAATTTCTCTATTAATGTTGTTAGAATTCATAACTTTTGGTAGAAATTTAAATGTAGTACGCAAAACTGCCTTATCCTGATGGAAAATTAGAAAAGGAGATTCACAAGAAAGAGTAGATAATTCGGAAACTCTTCTAGCAATAGAGATAGCCAAAAGGGGCAACACTTTCCAAGAAAGTAGTTTAATGTCCAAAGAATACATAGGCTTAAACAGAGCCTGTAAAGCCTTCAAAACCAAATTAAGACGCCAAGGAGGAGAGATTGTTTTAATGACATGCTTGATACGGACCAAAGCCTGTACAAAACAGTGAATATCAGGAAGCTTAGCAATCTTTCTGTGAAATAAAACAGAGCAGAGCTGTGTCCCTTCAAGGAACTTGCAGACAAACCCTTATCCAAACCATCCTGAAGAAACTGTAACATTCTAGGAATTCTAAAAGAATGCCAGGAGAATTTATGTGAAGAACACCATGAAATATAAGTCTTCCAAACTCAATAATAAATCTTCCTAGAAACTGATTTACAAGCCGGTAATCACTGAGTCAGAGAAAACCTCTATGACTAAGCACTAGGCGTTCAATTCCCATACCTTCAATTTAATGATTTGAGATCCTGATGGAAAAATGGACCTTGAGACAGAAGGTCTGGCCTTAATGGAAGTGGCCAAGGTTGACAACTGGACATCCAAACAATATCTGCATACTAAAACTTGTGAGGCTATGCTGAAGCTACCAGCAACACAAACGAATGTTCCATGATGATTTTGGAGATCATTCTTGGAAGAAGAACTAGAGGCGGGAAAATATAAGCAGGTCAGTAACATAAAGGAACTATTAATGCATCCACCGCTTTCGCCTGAGGATTCCTGGACCTGGACAGGTACCTCTGTAGTTTCTTGTTTAGATGGGAAGCCATCAGATCTATTTCTGGAAGACCCCACATCTGAACAATCTGAGAAAACACATCTGGATGGAGCGACCACTCCCCGGATGTAAAGTCTGACGGCTGAGCTAATCTGCTTCCAAATTGTCTTCACCTGGGATATGAACCGCAGAAATTAGACAGAAGCTGGATTCTGCCCAAGCAAGTATCCAAAATACTTCTTTCATAGCTTGGGGACTGTGAGTCCCACCCTGATGATTGACATATGCCACAGTTGTGATATTGTCTGTCTGAAAACAAATGAACAGTTCTCTCTTTAACAGAGGCCAAACCTGAAGAGCCCTGAAAATAGCACAGAGTTCTAAAATATTGATTGGTAACCTCGCCTCTTGAGATTTCCAAACCCCTTGTTCTGTCAGAGACCCCCAGACAGCTCCCCAACCTGAAAGACTTGCATCTGTTGTGATCACAGTCCAGGTTGGACAAACAAAAGAGGCCCCTTGAATTCTGCGATGGTGATCTAACCACCAAATCAGAGAGAGTTGAACTTTGGGATTTAATGATATTAATTGCGATATCTTTATATATCCCTGCACCATTGGTTCAGCATACAAAGCTGGAGAGGTCTCATATGAAAACGAGCAAAGGGGATCTTGTCCAATGCTGCAGTCATGAGACCTAAAACTTCCATGCACAAAGCTACTGAAGGGAATGATTGAGACTGAAGGTACAGAAAAACTGAAACCAATTTTAATCGTCTCTTGTCTGTTAGAGACAGAGTCATGGACACTGAATCTATCTGGAAACCTTAAAAGGTGACCCTTGTCAGAGGAATCAAAGAACTTTTTGGTAAATTAATCCTCCAGCCATGTCTTTGAAGAAACAACACTAGTTGATTCGTGTGAGATTCTGCAGAATGTAAAGACTGAGCTAGTACCAAGATATCATCCAAATAAGGAAACAAAGCAATACCCCGCTCTCTGATTACAAAGAGTAGGGCACCAAGAACCTTTGAAAAGATTCTTGGAGCTGACGCTAGGCCAAATGGAAGAGCAACAAATTGGTAATGCTTGTCTAGAAAAGAGACTCTCAGAAACTGATAGTGATCTGGAAGAATCGGAATATGAAGATATGCATCCTGTCTATTGTGGACATATAATGCCCTTGCTGAACAAAAGGCAGAATAGTCCTTATAGTCACCATTTTGAATGTTGGCACTCTTACATAACAATTCAAAATCTTCAGATCCAGAACTGGCCTGAATGATTTTTCTTTCTTTGGGAACAATGAATAGATTTGAATAAAACCCCAGACCCTGTTCCTGAAACGGAATTGGTATGATTAACCCTGAAAGCTCCAGGTCTGAAACACTCTTCAGAAAAGCCTGAGTCTTTACTGTATTTGCTGGGATGCATGAGAGAAAAAATCTTCTCACAGGAGGTCTTACTCTGAATCCTATTCAGTACCCTTAAAAGACAATACTCTGAATCCAATGATTTTGGACAGAATCTGCCCAAATGTTTTGGATGAATCTTAATCTGCCCTTGGGAGATGGCTTTGGTTTTTTAAACAATTTGGATTTACTCCAACTTGAAGAAGGTTTCCATTTGGAATCAGATTCTTTGGGGGAAGGATTAGGTTTCTGTTCCTTATTTGTCGAAAGGAACGAAAACGGTTAGAAGCTTTAGATTTACCCTTAGGACTTTTATCCTGAGGCAAAAAACTCCCTTCCCCCCGGTGACAGTTGAAATAATCGAATCCAACTGAGAACCAAATAACTTATTACCTTGGAAAGAAAGAGATAGTAATCTAGACTTAGATACCATGTCATCATTCCAATATTTGAACCACAAAGCTCTTCTAGCTAAAATAGCTAAAGACATAGATTTAACATCAATTTTGGTAAAATCAAAAATGGCATCAAAGATAAAATGATTAGCATGTTGAAGCAAGCGAACAATGCTAGACAAATCAGGATCCATTTCCTGTTGTGCTAAACTTTCCAACCAAAAGGTTGATGCAGCTGCAACATCAGCTTTAGAAATGGCAGGCCTGATAAGATAGCCAGAATATAAATAAGCTTTCCTTAGATAAGATTCAAGTTTCCTATCTAAAGGGTCTTTAAAAGAAGTACTATCTTCCATAGGAATAGTAGTATGTTTAGCAATTGTAGAAATAGCCCCATCAACTTTGGGGATCTTTTCCCAAAACTCTAACTGCTGGCAAAGAATACGATTTTTTAAACCTTGAAGAAGGAATAAAAGAAGTACCAGGCCTATTTCATTCCTTATAAATCATATCAGAAATAGCATCAGGAACTGGAAAAACCTCTGGAGTAACCACAGGAGGTTTATAAACAGAATTTAAACATTTACTAGTTTAAATATCAAGAGGACTAGTTTCCTCAATATTCAATGTAATCAACACCTCTTTTAACAAGGAACAAATATACTCCATTTTAAATAAATAAGTAGATTTGTCAGTGTCAATATCTGAGGAAGGATTTTCTGAATCAGATAGATCCTCATCAGAGGAGGATAATTCAGTATGTTGTCGGTCATTTGAAATTTCATCAACTTTATGAGAAGTTTTAAAAGACCTTTTATGTTTATTAGAAAGCCTTCTGAATCACATCAGCAATAAAATCTTTTATATTCACAGGTATATCATGTACATTAGATGTTGAAGGAACAACAGGCATTGTACTATTACTGATGGACACATTCTCTGCATGTAAAAGCGTATTATGACAACTATTACATACCACAGTTGGAGATATAATCTCCTCAAATTTACAACTGATGCACTAAGCTTTGGTAGAACTGTTATCAGGCAGCAGGAATCCAACAGTGGTTTCTGAGACAGGATCAGATTGAGACATCTTGCAAATGTAAGAGAAAAAACAACATATAAAGCAAAATGATCAATTTCCTTATATGGCACTTTCAGGAATGGGAAAAAAATGCAAGCAGCATAGCCCTCTGACATAGAAAAAGGCAAGAGGCATATAGGAATGGGGTTTTAAATAATGAAATTATTTGGCGCCAAGTATGACGCACAATGCAAACTGAAATATTTTTGCCGCTAACACAATCCAGAAATGACACACTCGCGTCATTGAGGACGCAACCTTGTGCAAGGACTCGCCGTCAACTAAGACACCGGAAATGACGAATTTGCGTCATTGGAAGTACGCGCCAAACAAATTCTCACAACAAGAATGACGCAATAAACTTTTTTGCACCCTCGCAAGCCTAATTTTGCCTGCAAAATTTAATGAAAAAGCAGTCAAAATGAAAAAAGACTATACCCCAGGTAAGAAAAATATTTTCCTAAATATGTTTTTTCCCAAATATAAAACTGATAGTCTGCAAAAGGAAATATACATAAACCTGACTCATGGCAAATATAAGTACAATACATATATTTAGAACTTTATATTAATGCATAAAATGCCAAACCATAGCTGAGAGTGTCTTAAGTAATGAAAACATACTTACCAAAAGACACCAATCCACATATAGCAGATAGCCAAACCAGTACTGAAACAGTTATCAGTAGAGGTAATGGAATATGAGAGTATATCGTCGATCTGAATAAGGGAGGTAGGAGATGAATCTCTACGACCGATAACAGAGAACCTATGAAATAGATCTCCCGTGAGGAAAACCATTGTATTCAATTGGTTATACTCCCTTCACATCCCTCTGACATTCACTGTACTCTGAGAGGAATCGGTCTTCAAAATGCTGAGAAGCGCATATCAACGTAGAAATCTTAGCACAAACTTACTTCACCACCTCCATAGGAGGCAAAGTTAGTAAAACTGAATTGTGGGTGTGGTGAGGGGTGTATTTATAGGCATTTTGAGGTTTGGGAAACTTTGCCCCTCCTGGTAGCATTGTATATCCCATACATCACAAGCTCATGGACTCTTGCCAATTACATGAAAGAAAATAAAAAAACAATAAAATTACAAAAAATAAAAAATTTACCATTACAAAAAATAACAAACGAAATTTTTCAAAACAATAAAAAGTATTCCTATTCCAATACCCTGCTTAGAAAAACAAAACAAAAATAAAAAACCCTTATAAGGGCTTTCTGTAGGGCATTGCCCTAAAGAAATCAGCTCTTTTTTTTTACAAAAGAAAAACATACACCCCTAACAGTATAAACCCCCCCCCAACCCACAAAATAAAGCAAAACCTAATCTACCCATTGCCCTGAAAAGGGAATTTGTATGGGCATGGGCATTGCCCTTAAAAGGGCATTCAGCTCTTTTGCTGCCCATTAAAAAAAAACATCTATTCTAAAAAAAAAAAACACCCCAAAATGAAAAAAACAACAAAATTACACAAAATAACAAACAAATTATCTAAAATAATAACAATTATTCCTATTCTAATACCCATTTAAAAAAAAAAACACCCCAAAATAAAAGAAACCTAATCTATAATAAACTATTATTATACCTGTGATGTCGGGTGCAGCGGATTAGGAGTGTTTAGACGTGGGGTTTATGTTAGGGTGTTAGGTTTAAACATTTTTTTGCCCATAGATATCAATGGGGCTGCGTTATGGAGCTTTTCATTCCGCGATCTGAGGTGTTAGGTTTTTTTCTAACACTCTCTCCCCATTGATGTCTATGGGGAAAGTGTGCACGAGTACGTCAAAGCAGCGCTTGTATTTTGTGCGGTATGGAGCTCAATGTAACCATATCGCACGCGCTAGCCGGTTTTTCTAAAACTTGCAATGGCAGCTATGGAGGGTGAATCTGCCCAAATGTTTGTTGCGTTCATTAAATACTCTCTATAGCGCAAAACTTGTAATCTAGGTGATTGTGGCCAGTGAGTGTATATATATATATATATATATATATATATATATATATATATATATATATATATATATATATATATATATATATATATATATATATGTATGTTAACCAAGCGTATGGGGGCTCTTTTTATAATTGGAAACTAGGTGTATCTGGCATAATGCTATCATAACATACAAGCTGGGTTAGATTCCACGTTAAGCATAGCATACACTATATCAATCATTGCACATGATTTATGTGGGCACAGATGTCCGAGTTACATTAGTGCTATACAAGTGATTCCATTAGCCTATGTTATAACCCACTTAATTTCATTTACTGTATTGTCTCACGGTTCCTAGTTAATCCTATTCCTAGCAGCCCTGAATATTGCTATGGATTACTTATCATGTAACCTTTTTCAAAAGGAATATTTGTACTGGACTGCATGGATAGTGTTATAATTTAAGATATTCTGGGAACCGATATTGATTGTTGGATATATAAGTGGTAATTAGGTTAATTCTCAACATTATCACAGTTCTTTTAGATTGCTCCTAGATAGATCACATAACCTATACTCTTGGATATCTATACTTTTGTAATAATTATTTTACAGCCATTATATTGGGAATTTCATTCCAAGGGTTGGATTATACCATACACCTATGTTTCCTAAAAGTTTTCTTTTTTATCCCATTATTTTGTATTTAATAAAAGTTTTGTTTTATTTACACTCATATTTTCTGCCCTAATAGTCAATGCAGAGAGTGATGTATTGCATGCTGTAGTGTATTCCTTCTCTATTTTTCCACACCTTCAGTACTATATACAACACTTATTCTAAACACATTTTTATCCCGTTTCCAAAGTCACCCAACTACTTTCCACCTCATCAATAGTTCCTACAACTTTAGTAACATTTATATTTTATTTTACATACAGAGCAACTCTTCCACCTTTATTTCCTACTATAGAATCATTGTACCCTAATTCTGTTATAGCTGCTAAATCCAAGTTGTCCCTAGTTATTTTTGAAGCGAGTTTAGGTAATTTATTTCCTAAGCTGTGAGCATTTGTGCTCATGGCATGAAGAATTTGTCTGCTAGAATTTCTAGAACTGTAACTTGGACTAACATTTTTGGGATGTTGTGGGTGTGTCACAACCTGTCAATGATTTCTAAGGAAATAAATATAAACAATTAATAATACTGAATACTGAAATTATGTGATTCTCAGCTGCTGAACTATTGCCATTGAATCTTTTTTACGATTAATTAGAGTGTTTCAGTTTCACTAATCATAGTAACAAACTGTATTTACTATGGAGCTGTGAGAACTGAATTAATATACCAGAATTAGGGGTTTGGCTTACCTTGTATATGGATATGGCTGACAAAAGAAAACATATAACTAAGCCAAAACCCTGAGTCTGGATGGCAGTATGAATATATGGTACCAGAGGAAATAATATACAACAAATAATGAAAACTAGAATAAAGAAGGAATCAACAGTCCCAACAGACAGCTAGGCATGGAGCGAGCTGAGAGAGAGTACCTTAGGGAATGTTGTCAGTGTTTTCCATGATAGATTATTGAGCACAGATAGAACATAGTAGAGTAAGTTATTGTATTGGTGCTGAGGGTGTATGGTAGTGAGTAGGGTGGGAAGTGAGTAACTTTGAGATCCCTAACTGCTAGCAATGTTAAACAAACCTGGCAGCTTGCAGAGCAGTAGTGGAGGAGAAGCGTCTGGTCCATAGCTGATGACATCATCTGAAACCAGATCTCCTCCGAGCCGTAACCCTTCCAGTGAACCAGGTACTGTAGTTGACCTCGGAAACGTCTGGAGTCTAGAACACTGTGCAGCACTTCATATTCATGATCAGACTGAAGAGAGGGGATAGGTGTGGTGACGGAGCGAGGACATTGAGAGGAATGACTTGGTTTGACAAGAGATGCATGAAACGTGGGATGTATCTTATAGGTATCCTGCAACTGCAAAGTTACAGTGTTGGGGTTTGAGACGGCTATGACAGCAAAGGGACCAATAAAGAGAGAACTTAACTTCCTACAGGGAGTATGGAGACGAAAATGCTTTGTGGAGAGCCAGACATGGTTACCAATAGCATATGTATGAGCCGGTCTGTGTCTTAGGTCGTAATAGTGTTTTTGTCGCAGAAATATTGTCATTCATGATGAAGAGGAACTCAGCAATGTCATTGATAGTGTCATCAACCAGACGACATGTGTTATTCCATTGTATTATTGGAGGATTTGGGTAAGTCCACAATGAAATTGAGAGCAATGTCAGACCATGGTCTAAAAGGTACAGGAATGGACATCAGTAGCCCATACGTTTTTATTTTTTGGTATGTTGTTTTGGAAGAACAGATATTGCAAGCTGGAACATCATTTTTTACATCACTGGACATCTTTGGCCACCAAAATGAAACCCACATACCCCACAAGGGGGGAGTCATGTACCATTTGTAGAATGTTTGTTCTGTAAGTTGATGGTATGTAAAGTAAGTTGTCATAATGGAAGATGCCTTGGGCATCCATTTTTAGGAGATGTTTAGGTATATTAATATCCTTAACTTAAGCATCCTTGAGGACAGAGAGGTCAAGAAGTCCAATTAATTTCTTGGGAAGAATTTTAGTAACATCTTGGATGGTAGATAATGGGTTAGCCTCTCTTCTGGAAAGGGCATCTATCTTATTGTTCTTAGGTCCTGAGCGGTACAGAATTGTGACGTTAAAACGTGAGAGAAATATACTCCACCTAACTTGACGAGCAGACAAGGTTTTACAAGTCTGAAGATACTGGAGATTATGATGGTCTGAGTAAATAATAATGGGGAGTTGTGTTCCCTCTAATAGATGTCTCCAGTGCTCTAAAGAGGCTTTGATGGCGAGTAGCTCTTTTTTTACCTATAGAGTAGTTGATCTCAGCAGTATTAATTTGTCTGGAATAGTAAGCCACTGGATGCAGAGGATTCTTCTGGGTCTTTTTCTGTGATAGGACATCACCTATGGCATAATTGGAAGCATCAACTTTGAGGATGAATTGGGAAGTATGATCTGGAAGCTGAAGAATTGGAGCTGTTGTCAGCTTAAGTTTTAGTTCATCAAAGGCGTTTTGAGCATCAGTATTCCATTTGAAAAATTGATGCTGTTTTGTGAGCTTAGTAAGTTGTTTTGAAATGGTTGCAAAGTTACATATGAATTTGCGGTAGAAGTTTGCAAATCCGAGAACACGTTGTAACTGTCTCTTGTTTTGAGGCTGAGGCCAGTCTTTAATGGCTTGACATTTACCGTTTTCCATTTCGATACCAAATGGGGAGATATGATATCCTAGAAAAGATATCTCAGAGGAGTCAAAGATACATTTTTCCATCTTTGTGAATAGTTGATGTGCTCTTAAACGTGACAGGACAGATCTAACATGTTTAGTATGTTCTTCCTGGGATTTTGAGAAACTAAGAATATCATCCAAATAAACAGTGATGTAAACATCGAGTATAGCTCTAAAAATGTAGTTGATAAAACTTTGAAAAGTGACATTACTTGGTACTCAAACAGGCTGTAATGTGTGTGAAAGGCAGTGAGCCATTCATCCTCGAACCTGATTCTTATTAAGTTTTAAGCGCCCCTGAGATAGAGTTTGGTAAAGATAGTGGACCCTTGTAACCTTTCAATAAGCTTGGGTATTAAGGGGAAAGGGTAACGGTTTTTCTTGGTGATTTTATTGAGATGCCTGTAATCAATAATAGGACGTAGACTATTATCTTTATTTTTTACAAAGAAAATACATGCTCCAGCTGGAGAGGTAGATGGTCTAATAAACCCTTTCTTAAAATTTTCGTTAATATACATTTTTAAATGGGTTAATTCAGGTTGGGATAATGGGTATAAACGATCGAACGTAACAGTACTACCAGGAAGTAATTCAATTGGGCAGTCATATGGTCTGTGCGACTGTATGAGGTTAAGACTGTGCTGTGTGAGGATAAGACTGTGCTTCTTTTGCGTCAAAGACATCATGAAAATCAGAGTAATGTACAGGAAGACTGCTATAGGAAAGACGAAGAATCTTGGAAGTAGGGAAGCAAGTTTTTTTGCAATACTCTGAAGTTAAATTAACTAACACCTAGATTTAGAGCTTTGCGACCAAAGGGGTGCGTTGGCGCTGCGTGTGTTTTTTCTAGCGCTGCTTCTAAACAACGCTGGTATTTAGAGTTCTCTGAAGGGCTGCGTTAGGCTCCAAAAAGGGAGCGTACAGGCAGATTTACCGCCACTTCAACTCTCAATACCAGCGTTGCTTACGGTAGCGGCTAGCTGGAAAAACGTGCTCATGCACGATTCCCCCATAGGAAACAATGGAGCAGTTTGGGCAGAAAAAAAACCTAACACCTGCAAAAAAGCAGCGTTCAGCTCCTAACGCAGCCCCATTGTTTCCTATGGGGAAACAGTTTCTAAGTCTGCACCTAACACCCTAACATGTACCCTGAGTCTAAACACCCCTAACCTTACACTTATTAACCCCTAATCTGCCGCCCCCCGCTATCACTGACCCCTGCATTACATTATTAACCCCTAATCTGCCGCTCCGGACACCACCGCCACCTACATTATACCTATATACCCCTAATATCTGCTGCCCCTAACCTCGCCGACACCTACATATTATTTATTAACCCCTAATCTGCCCCCCCAATGTTGCCGCTACCTTACAAATACTTATTAACCCCTAATCTGCCGACCGGACCTCGCCGCAACTTTAACAGCTCTATTACCAGCCCTTAAAAGGGTTTTTGCGGGGCATGCCCTAAAGAAATCAGCTCTTTTGCCTGTAAAAAAACCCACAATACCACCCCCCAACATTACAACCCACCACCCACATACCCCTACTCTAACCCAAACACCTCTTAAATAAACCTAACACTATACCCCTGAAGATCTCCCTACCTTGAGCCGTGTTCACCCAGCCGGGCACCGATGGACCAAAAGATGACATCCGGAGCGGCAGAAGTCTTCATCCTATCCGGGCAGAAGAGGACATCCGGACCGGCAGACATCTTCATCCAAGCGGCATCTTCTATCTTCATCCATCCGGAGCGGAGCGGAGCCATCTTCAAGACCTCCGGCGCCGGAACATCCTTTTTCAACGACGACTACCCGACGAATGAAGGTTCCTTTAAGTGACGTCATCCAAGATGGCTTCCCTCGAATTCTGATTGGCTGATAGGGGGGTATTTATCAAGCCGTCAACCGCAAATACGCTGGAATTCCGCAGTGTAATTGTTGCGAGTTTGATCCAACCTAGTTATCAAACCCTACAGACCGGCAAAGGTTGAATTTGTGACATAACATACGATCCGCCGGTCTTAATCCGATGCAGACCAGTGCTTACATCATTACAGATGTTCTGAATACAAATTCGGCTCTATTTGACACCTTTTGCGAGTTATCAAATTTCTAACAGGTAAGCTCATGGCTATTCTGGCCCAGCATACCTGGTTTTCAATCCGCCACCCTGGAGGCCGCGGATGCCATATAAATCAATGGGAGTCTAAAAGCAACAAAAGCTTATGTTTGATGCTGCCAGAAATCCCATTGATTTCTATGGTAGAATAAAAGTTACGTTTACACCTAACAACCTAACATAAGCCCCGAGGCTAAACACCGCTAATCTGCCATCACCACAACCTAAATAAAGTTATTAACCCCTATCCCGCCGCTCCCAGACCCCGCCGCAACCTCAATAAAGATAATTAACCCCTATCCCGCTGCTCCCGGACCCCGCCGCAACCTAAATAAAGTTATTAACTCCTATCCCGCCGCTCCCGGGCCCCACCGCCACTAAATAAATGTATTAACCCCTAAAACTCTGGCTTCCCACATCACTACCGCTAACTAAACCTATTAACCCCTAAACTGCCAGCCCCCCACATCGCCATTAACTAAATTAAGCTATTAACCCCTAAACCTAACAAGCCGCTAACTTAAATCTATTATTTATCCTTATTAAAAATTACTAAATTACTAAAAAAATAAACGCTGTTACAAAAAATAAAAAACACTAAATTATGAAAAAAACACATAAAAATTAAAAAAAGAATTACACCTAATCTAATAGCCGTAGCAAAATAAAAAAGCCCCCCAAAATAAAAAAAACCCTAGCCTACAATAAACTACCAATGGCCCTTACAAGGGCCTTTTGTGGGGCATTGCCCCAAAGAAATCAGCTCTTTTACCTGTAATTAGTTGAATTAGTGCATTGAAAGTGTTAAAATACCAGCATTTCAAATACCCTAGGGTGTCTACTTTTCAAAAATATATGGTTTGATGGGGTTAAATTACATTGGCCGGCTTCAGAAATGTCCCAAATTGGACATGAGTGCATGATGACAGATGTGAAAATTCCAAGTTGGAAAACTGGAATGCGCCCTTTAAAAATAAGGCCTTTTAGCCCCCAGAGAACCTGACATACCTATTCATGGGTGGTATAACTGTACTCAGGAGATGTTTTTGAATACATATTGAGGTGTTTTTTGTCAGTAACACATAACAGGAACTGAGAATCCATGTCTAAAGTACAATGTGTGTGAAAAATAACACAACAAAATGACTACCCAAAAATTTGACAAAGACTGGTGGTTGAATTAGTGCATAGAAAGTGTTAAAATACCAGCATTTGAAATACCCTAGGGTGTCTTCTTTTCAAAAATATATGGTTTGATGGGAGTAAATTACATTGGACGACTTAAGAAATGTCCCAAATAGGACATGGGTGCATGATGACAGAAGTGAAAATTCCAAGTTGGAAAACTGGAATGTGCCCCCTAAAAATAAGGCCTTTTAGCCACCAGAGAACCCAACAAACCTATTCATGAGTGGTATCACTGTACTCAGGAGATGTTGTTGAACACATATTGAGGTGTTTTTTGTCAGTAACACATAATAGGAACTAAGAATCCATGCCTAAAGTACAATGTGTGTGAAAAATAGCACAAAAAAAATACTACCCAAAGGTTTGACAAAGACTGATGGTTAAATTAGTGTATCGAAAGTGTTAAAATCCCAGCATTTCAAATACCCTAGGGTGTCTACCTTTAAAAAATATATGGTTTGATGGAGGTAAATTACAATGGCGGGCTTCAGAAATGTCCCAAATAGGACATGAGTGCATGATAACAGATGTGAAAATTCCAAGTTGAAAAACTGGAATGCGCCCCCTAAAAATAAGGCCTTTTAGCCCCCAGAGAACCTGACACACCTATACATGGGTGGTATCACTGTACTCAGGAGATGTTGCTGAACACATATTAGGGTGTTATTTGGCAGTAACCCTTAACATTCTCAGTAAATGTATTCTTAAATTGCTATTTTGTCAAAAAAATCACCAATTTTCTTTTATTTATTTTTTTACTTTGCATAGATTGGTGGTAAAATGGTTGCATGAAAAGAGTCAAAATACCCCAAGTTTAATACCTTAGGTTGTCTTCTTTTAAAAAATATATACATGTGAAGGGTTATTCAGGGATTCCTTATAGATATCAGTGTTACAATATAACTATCGCTTATTTTTTTTAAAAAAATGGTTTGCAAATAGCAAAGTGCTACTTGTACTTATTGCCCTATAACTTGCAAAAATAGCAAAGAACATGTAAACATTGGGTATTTCTAAACTCAGGACAAAATTTAGAAACTATTTAGCATGGTTGTTTTATGGTAATTGTAACAGAATTTGGGGGTCAAAGTTAGAAAAAGTGTGTTTTTTTCAATTTTTCATCATATTTTATAAACAAATGTATAGTAAATTATAAGATACGATAAAAATAATGGTATCTTTAGAAATTCCATTTAATGGCTAGAACAAAAGGTATATAATATGTGTGAATTCAGTAAATGATTAAGAGGAAAATTACAGCTAAATACAAACACACCGCAGCAATGTAAAAATAGCCTTGGTCCCAAACGGTCAACAAATGCAAAAGTGGTCTGGTCACTAAGGGGTTAAAGCAACATCATACATTCAAAATATTTTAAAATAACGTCTCATAGAAATGTCCCTGTATAACTGTTACTTCCACGGTGTATTTAAACTTAGGCTAAACAAATGATACCTTATATCCTTATTTATCTTACAGTTAAATTAAAAATAGTGTATCAGGTGTAACAAAACTCAATGAGACTAAGTATTATGTATTAGGTGACTCATGAATAGCACAGGTTCCCTTGGGCTATTGTCTGCATCTGTGTTTACTTTATCTTTGTCAAAAACCCTTATAGATTTTTTTTTAAGCAGCTGCTGCATCCCTCCAGAAATCAGTGATAAAAAATCAATTGCAGTTATTTACAACATTTTTCGTCTTTCTTCACTCAATTACATTATTGACTTGTACTGTATAGTTCAAAAAAAGCTTCTGAAGGGCAACTTTAAATATAGATCCAATATGAAAGAAATTCCTATTTGAAATTAAACTATTTTGCTATATAATTTAGACCTCCTTTACAATCCATTATATTTTGTCATACCAAAAATTTTATCTTCAAATTGGGTGATTTTCAGATTTCAATTTCTGTGGTATTCAGCTCCTTTAAAGGGTTATTAAAGGAACACAAAAACCTTTAATTACAAGACTTTGTGTATCCGTTAAAGAAATTGCAGTGTGTAAACTTCCTGAATACATTAACCCCATGGTCATCATCCACACATAGAGTTAAGTGCAGATGACCAATATGTGTCTTGATTTGGGGGGGGGGGTTGGGGGTCACTTTTGGAGATAATCACAGCCCCCTGCACATTATTATTATTATTATCGGTTATTTGTAGAGCGCCAACAGATTCCGCAGCGCTAATATTCCCAAATACCTGGTGGTCTAATGGATTAATATAGGGATAAATTACGAGTGGAGCGCTGTGTAGTGTGCAAGCAATAAGGGGTATTTTACGGATCTTTGCGCACCAAAGTGGTTCAAAACACATACAATATTATTTTAAAAGTACAGTTAAACTCATAATAACACTGTATGATAAAGAAAAAAAAAGAAAGTTGCATTAAAAAGTTATAAGGGCCCAAAGATATCAGATCACATGCATTAGGGAAAAAAAAAACACTGCAAAGGACTTTAAAATAGAGATACATACATACACCTGCCTAAATGTGTATAACAACCCCAATTCCAAAAAAGTTGGGACAGTATGGAAAATGCAAAAAAAACAAAAAACAAAAAGAGTAATTTGAAAATTCAGTTCACCCTGTACTATATTGAAAACACATTATTTACATATTATTTAATGTTCTACTTTGTGAATTTAATGCATTGTTTAAAAATATACACTCATATCAAATCTGATGACGGCAACATGTTCCAAAAGAGTTGGGACAGGGGCAATTTAGGACTAATAGCGATGTGACAAGTTGAAATAAGAAGATAATGTGAAACAGTGGAGGCAATCATGTAATCATAGTTTATAAGGAGCCTCCAAAAAACCTAGACCGTCCAGAGCAAAGATGAGTCGAGGCTCGCCAATCTGCCAACAGATGCGTCAGCGAATAATCCAACACTTTGAGAACAACATTCCCCAAAGACAAATCAGTAGGATTTTGGGCATTTCACTTTCTACAGTGCACAATATAATATCTCATAACTGCACTTGGGCAGGGGATTCTTGAAAAAGCAATGCAAATACCTTTACTAATCTGTAGAAAGGGTTTTTATTAACATATTTAATAGGAGATAAAAAGACAATAATATAAGTTTCTAATTGTAATATTAAACTATGGAACGTGTTCAAATCCACAAAGGGGGTTAATCAAATAATTAAAGTTAGCTCCAAACTGGCAATAAACTACTGGTCAGGAGCTGAAAATAGCCTCTGCGCTAAAGGTTACTGTTTGGTCGACAGACAACTGTTCCAAGACATCATCCCTTATGGTTTTTAATCCAAGTTATTTTATGTTTTTTATTATTGTTGTATAATTTTTATTTTAAATTAAAACTAATTAAAACTAAATTAATTATGCATGCACCGTGTCATTAATGAATTAATTAATGTATTTATATTTATATTTACACACACACATAAATAGTTACTCGTGGTAATCCTGATGCAGAGAGTTTATATAATTAATTTTATCAAAAAGAAAAAGGAGTAAACCCAATCCTATTAAGCCTATCAAATACAATGCACGGTCGCCTCCCCTTAGAGAACAAAACAATGTAAATATAACGCTCAAAGTGCAGTACATCAAAAAATATACTTAATTAGGACCACAAATATATATATAAACATATATGACCAAATAGGAACACATAATGACCAAGGAGGAATGTGAAGCTATCACCACTCTATCTAAAATTGCTGACATAGTGATCCACCCTGCTGACAAGGGTGGGGCAGTGGTACTAAAGAACTACCAGGACAACAGAACAGAAATACTTAGACCTAGATTTGGAGTTTGGCGGCAGCCGTGAAAACCAGCGTTAGAGGCTCCTAACGCTGGTTTTAGGCTACCGCCGGTATTTGGAGTCAGTCAGGAAAGGGTCTAACGCTCACTTTTCAGCCGCGACTTTTCCATACCGCAGATCCCCTTACGTCAATTGCGTATCCTATCTTTTCAATGGGATCTTTCTAACTCCGGTATTTAGAGTCGTGTCTGAAGTGAGCGTTAGAAATCTAACGACAAAACTCCAGCCGCAGGAAAAAAGTCAGTAGTTAAGAGCTTTCTGGGCTAACGCCGGTTTCTAAAGCTCTTAACTACTGTACTCTAAAGTAAACTAACACCCATAAACTACCTATGTACCCCTAAACCGAGGTCCCCCCACATCGCCGACACTTGAATACATTTTTTAACCCCTAATCTGCCGACTGCCACCTACGTTATCCTTATGTACCCCTAATCTGCTCACCCTAACACCGCCGACCCCTGCATTATATTTATTAACCCCTAATCTGCCCCCCACAACGTCGCCACCAACTACCTACAATAATTAACCCCTAATCTGCCGACCGCAAAGCGCCGCTACTTAAGTTATCCTTATGTACCCCTAATCTGCTGCCCCTAACACCGCCGACCCCTGTATTATATTTATTAACCCCTAATCTGCCCCCCTCAACGTCGCCTCCACCTGCCTACATTTATTAACGCCTAATCTGCCGAGCGAACCGCACCACTACTATAATAAAGTTATTAACCCCTAATCCGCCTCACTAACCCTATAATAAATAGTATTAACCCCTATCTGCCCTCCCTAACATCGCCGACACCTAACTTCAATTATTAACCCCTAATCTGCCGACCGGAGCTCACCGCTATTCTAATAAATGGATTAACCCCTAAAGCTAAGTCTAACCCTAACACTAACACCCCCTAACTTAAATATAATTTTATTCTAACGAAATAAATTAACTCTTATTAAATAAATTATTCCTATTTAAAGCTAAATACTTACCTGTAAAATAAATCCTAATATAGCTACAATATAAATTATAATTACATTGTAGCTATTTTAGGATTAATATTTATTTTACAGGCAACTTTGTAATTATTTTAACCAGATACAATAGCTATTAAATAGTTAAGAACTATTTAATAGTTACCTAGTTAAAATAATTACAAAATTACCTGTAAAATAAATCCTAACCTAAGTTACAATTAAACCTAACACTATACTATCATTAAATTAATTAAATAAAATACCTAAAATTACCTACAATTAAACCTAACACTACACTATCAATACATTAATTAAATACAATATCTACAAAAAAATACATTTAAATAAACTAACTAAAGTACAAAAAATAAAAAAGAACTGTTACAAAAAATAAAAAAATATCTACAAACATAAGAAAAATATTACAACAATTTTAAACTAATTACAACTACTCTAAGCCCCCTAATAAAACAACAAAGCCCCCCAAAATAAAAAATGCCCTACCCTATTCTAAATTACTAAAGTTAAAAGCTCTTTTACCTTACCAGCCCTGAACAGGGCCCTTTGCGGGGCATGCCCCAAGAAGTTCAGCTCTTTTGCCTGTAAAAAAAAACATACAATACCCCCCCTCCAACATTACAACCCACCACCCACATACCCCTAATCTAACCCAAACCCCCCTTAAATGAACCTAACACTAAGCCCCTGAAGATCTTCCTACCTTTTCTTCACCTCACCAGGTATCACCGATCCGTCCTGGCTCCAAAATCTTCATCCAACCCAAGCGGGGGTTGGCGATCCATCATCCGGTGGCTGAAGAGGTCCAGAAGAGGCTCCAAAGTCTTCATCCTATCCGGGAAGAAGAGGCGATCCGGACAGGCAACCATCTTGATACAAGCGGCATCTTCTATCTTCATCTGATGACGACCGGCTCCATCCTGAAGACCTCCACCGCGGACCCATCTTCTTCCGGCGACGTCCAACTGCATAATGACGGTTCCTTTAAGGGACGTCATCCAAGATGGCATCCCTCGAATTCCGATTGGCTGATAGGATTCTATCAGCCAATCGGAATTAAGGTAGGAATATTCTGATTGGCTGATGGAATCAGCCAATCAGAATCAAGTTCAATCCGATTGGCTGATCCAAAGTCACCCACATACCAATAAAAGGTATCCTATAAAACACTACTTAACATGTACAACTCCGTAAGTGGTTTATATGTTGAGCTGTATTTCTGGACTGTTCTATGTGGGCAAGACCTCGGACAACATAAAGAAGAGGATGGCGAACCATAGGAGTACCATTCGTACGGCCATAGAAAAAGGAAACAGTGATCAACCTGTAGCCAGACATTTTGCACATAAAGGACATACAGTAAAAGACTTAAGATTTCAGCTGATTGATTACGTTCCGCCACTGATTCGTGGTGGTGATAAAAATAAACCTTTATTGCAAGTTGAGGCTTGCTGGATATATAAGTTTGACACTGTACAGTCCAGGGGACTAAACGAAAGTATCGATTGACATTGCTTTCTGTAAACCAGTTGTCTAGGCCTTAAATAATTAGGTTGGAACATTATCACAATATGTTCAACCCACTGCCATATGTTGTTGTACAGTATTAGCGTAATGTATAGATACTTGAGTCCTTAATATTGTCTTGGATACAATGGACCATCAGTTGATCCATAGATATACATAGGTTCTATACCTGTGAGATCCTGTCTTTTGGCCATACAACAGGATACTTCAAGTTTAATTTCTTGCTAACTATGCCATAGATACAAGTGTCTTAGGGCTGTGGGCACCTGACATATGTTATGTTTTAATAATTAGCCTGACTCATTTTGTTTGTGGCTAATTTTTGTTAGGTCTTAGTTGCTAACTTTTGATCATTGTTTGCCGACATTTATTTTTGGTGTTGAAATAGCAACCTACAATTTGTTTTCATTTTCTCAACTTTTAGATTGCAAATGTACTATGTATATATTATATGCTATACCAACACATCTATCTGTTAGAATTTTATAGGATGATCTAATTTTGGTTTTATTTCAGTTTTTTTATCTTTGAGCCTAATTCAGCCAGTCATTATCTTGTGGCTCTATCATCGATGTGTCACATATCTAGCGTGCCTCTGTATTGACACTTAGGCCTAGATTTGGAGTTTGGCGTTAGCCGTGAAAACTAGCGTTAGAGGCTCCTAACGCTGGTTTTAGGCTAACTCTGGTATTTGGAGTCAGTCAAAAAAGGGTCTAAAGCTCACTTTTCAGCCGCGACTTTTCCATACCGCAGATCCCCTTACGTAAATTGCGTATCCTATCTTTTCAATGGGATCTTTCTAACTCCGGTATTTAGAGTCGTGGCTGAAGTGAGCATTAGAACGACAAAACTCCAGCCGCAGAAAAAAAGTCAGTAGTTAAGAGCTTTCTGGGCTAACGCCGGTTTATAAAGCTCTTAACTACTGTGCTCTAAAGTACACTAACACCCATAAACTATCTATGTACCCCTAAACTGAGGTCCCCCCACATCGCTGCCACTCAATTAATTTTTTTTAACCCCTAATCTGCCGACCGCCAACTACGTTATCCTTATGTACCCCTAATCTGCTGCCCCTAACACCACCGACCCCTATATTATATTTAGTAACCCCTAACCTGCCCCCCACAACGTCGCCGCCAGCTACCTACACTTATTAACCCCTAATCTGCCGACCGCAAAGCGCCGCCACCTACGTTATCCTTATGTACCCCTAATCTGCTGCCCCTAACACCGCCGACCCCTATATTATATTTATTAACCCCTAATCTGCCCCCCACAACGTCGCCTACACTTATTAACCCCTAATCTGCCGAGCGGACCTGAGCGCTACTATAATAAAGTTATTAACCCCTAATCCGCCTCACTAACCCTATAATAAATAGTATTAACCCCTAATCTGCCCTCCCTAACATCGCCGACACCTAACTTCAATTATTAACCCCTAATCTGTCGACCGGAGCTCACCGCTATTCTAATAAATGTATTAACCCCTAAAGCTAAGTCTAACCCTAACACTAATACCCCCCTAAATTAAATATAATTTACATCTAACAAAATTAATTAACTCTTATTAAAAATTTATTCCTATTTAAAGCTAAATACCTGTAAAATAAATCCTAATATAGCTACAATATAAATTATAATTATATTGTAGCTATTTTAGGATTAATATTTATTTTACAGGCAACTTTGTAATTATTTTAACCAGGTACAATAGCTATTAAATAGTTAAGAACTATTTAATAGTTACCTAGTTAAAATAATTACAAATTACCTGTCAAATAAATCCTAACCTAAGTTACAATTAAACCTAACACTATACTATCATTAAATTAATTAAATAAAATACCTACAATTACCTACAATTAAACCTAACACTACACTATCAATAAATTAATTAAATACAATACCTACAATTAAACCTAACACTATACTATCATTAAATTAATTAAATAAAATACCTACAATTATCTACAATTAAACCTAACACTACACTATCAATACATTAATTAAATACAAAACCTACAAATAACTACAATGAAATAAACTAAGTTACAAAAAATAAAAAAAACAGGGCTGGTAAGGTAAAAACCAGGTTCACTGATCGGTCCTGAAGAGCTCCTCCGATGTCCTGATCCAAGCCCAAATGGGGGGCTGAAGATGTCCATGATCCGGTAGAAGTCTTCATCCAAGCGGGGCAGAAGAGGTCTTCCATCCGATTGAAGTCTTCATCCAGGCGGCATCTTCTATCGACATCCATCTGGAACGGAGCGGCAGCATCCTGAAGACCTCCGACGCGGAACATCCATCCTGGCCGACGACTGAACGACGAATGACGGTTCCTTAATGACGGTTCCAAGATGGCGTCCCTCGAATTCCGATTGGCTGATAGGATTCTATCAGCCAATCGGAATTAAGGTAGGAATATTCTGATTGGCTGATGGAATCAGCCAATCAGATTTAGCTCGCATTCTATTGGCTGATCGGAACAGCCAATAGAATGCGAGCTCAATCTGATTGGCTGATTGGATCAGCCAATCGGATTGAACTTGATTCTGATTGGCTGATTCCATCAGCCAATCAGAATATTCCTACCTTAATTCTGATTGGCTGATAGAATCCTATCAGCCAATCGGAATTTGAGGGACGGCCATCTTGGATGAAGTCATTTAAAGGAACCGTCATTCGTCGTTCAGTCGTCGGCCAGGATGGATGTTCCGCGTCGGAGGTCTTCAGGATGCTGCCGCTCCGTTCCAGATGGATGTCGATAGAAGATGCCGCCTGGATGAAGACTTCAATCGGATGGAAGACCTCTTCTGCCCCGCTTGGATGAAGACTTCTACCGGATCATGGACATCTTCAGCCCCCCGCTTGGGCTTGGATCAGGACATCGGAGGAGCTCTTCAGGACCGATCGGTGAACCTGGTATGGTGAAGACAAGGTAGGAAGATCTTCAGGGGCTTAGTGTTAGGTTTATTTAAGGGGGGTTTGGGTTAGATTAGGGGTATGTGGGTGGTGGGTTGTAATGTTGGGGGGGTATTGTATGTTTTTTTTACAGGCAAAAGAGCTGAAATTCTTGGGGCATGCCCCGCAAAGGGCCCTGTTCAGGGCTGGTAAGGTAAAAGAGCTTTTAACTTTAGTAATTTAGAATAGGGTAGGGCATTTTTTTATTTTGGGGGGCTTTGTTGTTTAGTTCTTTTTTCTTTTTTGTACTTTAGTTAGTTTATTTCATTGCAGTTATTTGTAGATATTGTATTTAATTAATGTATTGATAGTGTAGTGTTAGGTTTAATTGTAGGTAATTGTAGGTATTTTATTTAATTAATTTAATGATAGTATAGTGTTAGGTTTAATTGTAACTTAGGTTAGGATTTATTTGACAGGTAATTTTGTAATTATTTTAACTAGGTAACTATTAAATAGTTCTTAAATATTTAATAGCTATTGTACCTGGTTAAAATAATTACAAAGTTGCCTGTAAAATAAATATTAATCTAAAATAGCTACAATGTAATTATAATTTATATTGTAGCTATATTAGGATTTATTTTACAGGTAAGTATTTAGCTTTAAATAGGAATAATTTATTTAATAAGAGTTAATTAATTTCGTTAGATGTAAATTATATTTAATTTAGGGGGGTGTTAGTGTTAGGGTTAGACTTAGCTTTAGGGGTTAATACATTTATTAGAATAGCGGTGAGCTCCGGTCGGCAGATTAGGGGTTAATAATTGAAGTTAGGTGTCGGGGATGTTAGGGAGGGCAGATTAGGGGTTAATACTATTTATTATAGGGTTAGTGAGGCGGATTAGGGGTTAATAACTTTATTATAGTAGCGCTCAGGTCCGCGCGGCAGATTAGGGGTTAATAAGTGTAGGCAGGTGGAGGAGACGTTGTGGGGGGCAGATTAGGGGTTAATAAATATAATATAGGGGTCGGCGATGTTAGGGCAGCAGATTAGGGGTACATAAGGATAATGTAAGTAGCGACGGTGTCCGGAGAGGTAGATTAGGGGTTAATAATAATATGCAGGGGTCAGCGATAGCAGGGACGGCAGAATATGGGTTAATAAGTGTAAGCTTAGGGGTGTTTAGACTCGGGGTACATGTTAGAGTGTTAGGTGCAGACGTAGGAAGTGTTTACGCATAGCAAACAATGGGGGCTGCGTTAGGAGCTGAACGCGGCTTTTTTGCAGGTGTTAGGTTTTTTTTTCAGCTCAAACAGCCCCATTGTTTCCTATGGGGGAATCGTGCACGAGCACGTTTTTGAGGCTGGCCGCTTGCGTAAGCAACTCTGGTATCGAGAGTTGAAGCTGCGTTAAAAATGCTCTACGCTCCTTTTTTGGAGCCTAACGCAGCCTTTATGTGGACTCTCAATACCAGAGTTATTTTTATGGTGCGGCCAGAAAAAAGCCGGCGTTAGCTACGCGGGTCCTTACCGACAAAACTCTAAATCTAGCCGTTAGTTCTTATTTCTTAGTAATCCACCCTTTATGCCATAGGGACATACTATTGCTAGGACCATGACACAATTAGTTGTATGATATGCAAGTTAAATACCGTAATGTCTATGACACATTAATACACGCCCCATATGGACGGGGCCAAGCTGACCCGATTCTTACACTGTCATGGCTTTATTGTAATACATGCCGTATGTAATAGATGCCACTTTAAACATGATCAGCCTTTGAAACAATAACGGTAAGAATCAACACAACAATCTGATAACTTATAGACTATGGCTGCTGTCTTCCATGTATCAGACAATGCAAAAACATATCTTATATCTCGTATACAATATGTCCCATTTTAGTGATTTTTACTGTGTGCAATTTTCTTAGACACATGCACATGTTTCAGGTTAGGGATATTATTAGCATTATCACTTTAGCTACGCTCACTTAAGAAACAATCGGTATTGCAATGTTTCATGTTATTAATGGGGATACTATGTTTTTGATGTTTTTTGATGTTGCATAGTTTGTAAAACCTGGATATCACCATGGCAACCGTTTTGGGGGATTTGTGTGTTTGGGGAGGGATCAGATTTGGTTTAAATGATTGTTTGTTCTTTTCACTCTTGTTGGTCTGATGAAGGGGTGAACACCCCAAAACGTCACTGTAAATAAAATTGTGTTGTACACTTGATAAGACCAGAGAGTGCTTCGTCCTTCAGCTCTATCTACTACTCTTAGCACCCTGGCATATGAAGCTTGTTAGTTAGTGGGAGTGCTCCTATCTCCGCATGTTTATAATTAACATTTGTGAAGAATTATTTCTTAGCACACCTGAGCATAGCATGCATAGGTTTAGCGCGCATTCAGGTTAGCGCTCAAGCAAAAGCCAGAACAGTGATTTGCAGCACACCCCATAGAAGTCTATCCACCTCCAGATGATGTTAGTGCACCTTTCAACTGCGAGAATAAGAACGCTATTGATTTAACGTTATAATTTTTTTTTTTTTAAAGTGCCGCTGCTTTTGCCTATTTAGGGCCAGATTACAAGTGGAGCTCTAATTAACGCTCCCCCTCTATTGTTAATTACGCTAGAAGTAAGCTTTTTGCAGATTTTGGGTTGCGCTTGTAATATGAGTTGAAAGTAAACTGATTTCGCATGCACACTAACCCAAAGAGCACAAAAAGCCAAACTTACAATATCACATGCACGTTTACATATTCTCCCATAGAAGTCAATGGAGAAAAAAAGTGGGAAAAAAACACCCCACTCTCGTACAAACCCAATTGCATATTCTCATGTGCGCTAACCCAACATGAAAATATGAATGTTTAAAATTCCAATGTTCTTCATAAAGAAGAATATGTTCTATTTATTCTTAAATTAATATTTCTACATATATCTGATGGTATTTTGGTACAATATATATATCTAAACCTATATATATATATATATATTTACATGATTATATATATATATATATATATATAGAGATATATATAGGAATATCTATTTATAAATAAATAAAAACATATTTTGCTATGTGCAGAACATTGAAATGTAAAATATTTACAGTAAATTCATACAGCTAGATTACAAGTTTTGCGGTATGGTGCGGTACGGCTATGCCGCTGTAAAATTGGCCATTGAGCGTGGAACGGCAGGTCTCCCGTTTTACAAGTCGCGGGGGTATAGCTATACCGCAAGAATTTTAGCCTGTAACGCAAAGATGCATTCTGCACTAAAAAAAAATGACATTTGAATGCAAGATTTTCCATTGTGCCATATTACAGGTTGTGCGGTCCAGCTAAATTGCTTGCATTAAAGCCCATACCGACACAATCAATACCGCAATCTGAGACCAGTAGTTACAGATTTTGCAAAACAAAAATGTTTCACAAAATTCATAACTAAATTGTTACAAAGTACATTTACACCCATAAACTGCCTATTAACCCCTAAACTGCAAATACTATAATAAAGCTATTAATCCCCTTATCCGCCGCCCACCCACATCACGACTATTAAACAAAAATATTAAACCCTAATCCGCCGCCCACCCACATCGCCAACACTATATAAACATATTAACCCCTAAACCGCCGGCCCCTCACATCGCCAATTGGCTGTTCAAATCAGCCATTTGGATTTCAGTAGCTCTCATCCTATTGGCTGATTTGAAAATTTCAGTCAATAGGAATGCAAGGTAATCCATTTTTAAACGGGTACCTTGCATTCAAGCTTCAGTGTATGGTGGTGATCGTATGAAGAGGATCCCCCACACTGCATGTCCACACCACCGGCGATGATGCTCCGCGCCTCCACAGCTTGGCGCCACCGGAATTAAGATAAAAGATGCCCCCGCAATGGATGTAGATGTCGTCGCCTGGATAAAGATGGATGTCGGGACTTCAGGAACTGTTAGTAGATTTCCTGGGGATAGTGTTAGTTTTTTTTTTGTTGGGGGGGGGTTAGATTAGGGCTTTGGGCAGTAAAAGAGCTCATTGTAAAAGAGCTGATTGCCCTTTTAAGGGCAATGCCCATACAAATCCCTGATGGGTAGCTTAGGTTTTTTTTAGACTTATTTTTTTTTTCTTTTGGGGGTTGGTTGGGTGGGGGGGTTTACTGTTGGGGGGACTTTGTCATTTTTTAGGTAAAAGATCTGTTTAACTTAGGGCAATGCCCAACAAAAGGCCCCTTTAAGGGCTTTTGGTAGTTTATTGTTAGGTTAGGGGGTGTTTTTTTTTTTTTTTTTTTTTTTTTTTTTTTTATAGGGCTATTAGATTAGGCGTGATTTTTATTATTTTGGATAATTTTGTTTTTTATTTTTCGTAATTTTAGTTTGTTTTTTTTTAATCTTAGATTGTTTTAGTTTTTTGGCAGTGTTAGGTTTATTTAATCATGTAATTTAGGAGTTTTAATTTGTAGTTTTCTTTATTTTATTAGAAAAGTTATGTTAGGTTAATTTATAGTTTAATCTTAGGGTTTATTTTATTTTAAAGGTACATTTTTATTTATTTTAAGATAGTTATATTGTAACTTTAAATTTAAAGTTAGGGGGGTGTAAGGTTTAGGGGTTAATAGTCTAATTTAGTGTTTTGCGATGTTGGGGCTGGCGGTTTAGGGGTTAATACTTTACTATAGTGTTTGCGATGTGGGGTCCAGCGGTTTAGGGCTTAATAGGTTTATATAGTGTTGGGGATGTGGGTGGGTGGCGGATTAGGGGTTAATAGGTTTATTTAATAGTCACGACGTGGGTTGGCCAGCGGTTTAGGGGTTAATAGGTCTATTAAGTGTCGGCGACGTCAGGGGTGGCAGATTAGGGGTTAATCATTTTATTTAGTGTCGGGGATGACAGGGAGCGGCAGATTAGAGGTTAATAACTTTATTTAGTGTCAGCGATGTCTGGGGGGGGCGGCGGACTAGGGGTATTTAGACTAGGGGTTTATGTTAGGGTGTTAGTTTTTAACGTAATTTTCATTTCCCCATAGACATCTATAGGGTTGCGTTACGGCGATCGCAGGTGTTAGTTTTTTCTAACACTCTCCCATTGATGTCTATGGGGTTAAGCATGCATAAACACGTAAAGTAAGGCCTTGGGCTTTGTGCGGTTTTGGCAGCGTTATGGAAAATGCGATAACACTCATTTTTTTGCGTTATTTATGCAACCGGTTTAGCACAAAACTTGTAATCTTGCTTAATTTTAGTTAAAATCTTTATTAAATTTGAATATTGCATAAATATGCTGTTTCGTGTTTTTATCTTCTTAAAGGGACACTGTACACTAGATTTTTATTTGCATAAATGTTTTGTAGATGATCCGTTCATATAGCCCACCTGGGAGTGTTTTTGTAACAATGTATAGCTTTGATTATTTATAAATAACATTTTGATGATTTTCAGACTCCTAACCAAGCCGCACAGTATCAGTTGTATGCGCTCATTTACAGACTTCTGCTGGCTCCTATTTATGTTATCTGTCTTTTCATATGCAGGGAAGAGGGGGGAGGGTATCAGCTCTTCTCTTTTTCCCAGCCAATTTCACTGGATGTCCCAGCCTTACCTCATCAACTGTTATAAAATGGGAGATTCTAATTAAGTTTTTAAAAGGTTTTATACTGGATTTTAAGATCAGTATCTGTGCATATTCTTCTTTATAGTAGTGTCCATTACATGCAGTTATAAGAAAATTGGTGTATTCTGTCCCTTTATCTGCAAAGGGCTCCAATGCACTTCTGTATATGTCTATCTATGTATACATATGTATTGATGTGTATATATGTCTGAAATAGATATATATACAGGGAGTGCAGAATTGTTAGGCAAGTTATATTTTTGAGGATTAATTTTATTATTGAACAACAACCATGTTCTCAATGAACCCAAAAAACTCATTAATATCAAAGCTGAATAGTTTTTAGTTTGTTTTTAGTTATAGCTATTTTAGGGGGATATCTGTGTGTGCAGGTGACTATTACTGTGCATAATTATTAGGCAACTTAACAAAAAGCAAATATATACTCATTTCAATTATTTATTTTTACCAGTGAAGCCAATATAACATCTCAACATTCACAAATATACATTTCTGACATTCAAAAACAAAACAAAAACAAATCAGTGACCAATATAGCCACCTTTCTTTGCAAGGACACTCAAAAGCCTGCCATCCATGGATTCTGTCAGTGTTTTGATCTGTTCACCATCAACATTGCGTGTAGCAGCAACCACAGCCTCCCAGACACTGTTCAGAGAGGTGTACTGTTTTCCCTCCTTGTAAATCTCACATTTGATGATGGAACGCAGGTTCTCAATGGGGTTCAGATCAGGTGAACAAGGAGGCCATGTCATTAGATTTACTTCTTTTATACCCTTTCTTGCCAGCCACGCTGTGGAGTACTTGGACGTGTGTGATGGAGCATTGTCCTGCATGAAAATCATGTTTTTCTTGAAGGATGCAGACTTCTTCCTGTACCACTGCTTGAAGAAGGTGTCTTCCAGAAACTGGCAGTAGGACTGGGAGTTGAGCTTGACTCCATCCTCAACCAGAAAAGGCCCCACAAGCTCATCTTTGATGATACCAGCCCAAACCAGTACTCCACCTCCACCTTGCTGGCGTCTGAGTCGGACTGGAGCTCTCTGCCCTTTACCAATCCAGCCACGGGCCCATCCATCTGGCCCATCAAGACTCACTCTCATTTCATCAGTCCATAAAACCTTAGAAAAATCAGTCTTGAGATATTTCTTGGCCCAGTCTTGACATTTCAGCTTGTGTGTCTTGTTCAGTGGTGGTCGTCTTTCAGCCTTTCTTACCTTGGCCATGTCTCTGAGTATTGCACACCTTGTGCTTTTGGGCACTCCAGTGATGTTGCAGCTCTGAAATATGGCCAAACTGGTGGCAAGTGGCATCTTGGCAGCTGCACGCTTGACTTTTCTCAGTTCATGGGCAGTTATTTTGCGCCTTGGTTTTTCCACACGCTTCTTGCGACCCTGTTGACTATTTTGAATGAAACGCTTGATTGTTCGATGATCACGCTTCAGAAGCTTTGCAATTTTAAGAGTGCTGCATCCCTCTGCAAGATATCTCCCTATTTTTGACTTTTCTGAGCCTTTCAAGTCCTTCTTTTGACCCATTTTGCCAAAGGAAAGGAAGTTGCCTAATAATTATGCACACCTGATATAGGGTGTTGATGTCATTAGACCACACCCCTTCTCATTACAGAGATGCACATCACCTAATATGCTTAATTGGTAGTAGGCTTTCGAGCCTATACAGCTTGGAGTAAGACAACATGCATAAAGAGGATGATGTGGTCAAAATACTCATTTGCCTAATAATTCTGCACTCCCTGTACATATAAATACATAAATATATATGTAGACAGAAAAATCTTATTTTCTTTCATGTAATTGGCAAGAGTCCATGAGCTAGTGACATATGGGATATACAATCCTACCAGGAGGGGCAAAGTTTCCCAAACCTCACAATGCCTATAAATACATCCCTCACCACACCCACAATACAGTTTTACAAACTTTGCCTCCTATGGAGGTGGTGAAGTAAGTTTGTGCTTGATTTTTATGATTTCTTCTGTGATAAGCGCTTCTAAGCATTCTGAAGCCCATTTCCTCTCAGAGTACAGTGTTTGTCAGATGGATGTGAAGAGAGTATCGCCTATTGATCTTATGGTTTTCCTTGTGGGAAATCTTTTCAAGGGTTCTCTGTTATCGGTCGTAGGGATTCATCTCCTACCTCCCTTTTCACATCGACGTTATACTCCTATACCATTACCTCTGCTGATAGCTTTCAGTACTGGTTTGTCTATCTGCTATATGTGGATGGGTGTCTTTCGGTAAGTATGTATCAATATTTAAGACACCCTCAGCTATGGTTTGGCGCTTTTTATCAATATAAAGTTTTAAATATATGTATTTTACTTATATTTGCCATGAGTCAGGTCTTTGCAGTCCAGCAATTTCGTTATGGGAATCATGTTTTAGGAAGTTTGTCTTATCTGGGGTATAGTCTTTTTCCAAATTAGGCTTGCAAGGGCACAAAATGCTGTTAATTATTCCGTCATTCTTGGTACGAGAAATTATTTGGGTGCAAATGTGCATCTATCATGACGCAAGTTCGTCATTTCCTGCATCTTAGTTGACGCTAGGTTGTTTGGTGCAGAATTGTGTTTGTGATGACGAGAGTTGTGTCATTTTTGGATGTTTGTTGGCGGCAAATTTTTTTCCCCAACTTCCTTTTGCGTTGTGCGTCATACTTGGCACCAAAAAATTGAGTTTTATTTTACCGCACTTCCTATATGCTCCTTGCCTTCTTTATGCTCAGAGGGCTATGCTATTTGCTTTTTTTTGCCAATTTTAGCATTTGCATTTTTTCCCATTCCTGAAACTGCTATATGTTGAAATAAGATATTTCTGTTTAATGTTATTTTTTTCTTTTTTACATTTTACAAGATGTCTCAATCTGATCCTGTCTCAGAAGCTGCTGTAGCACCAAGCTGCCTGAACACAGTTCTCTTGCTATTGCTAAACGTACTTCTATTCCTATGGGAGATAGTACCTCTTTTAAGGATCCTTTACATAAGAAGATTGAATCTTATCTAAGGAAAGCTTATTTGCATTCTGACTATATGCTCAGAACTGCCATTTCTATGGCTTATGTTGCGGCTGCATCAACTTTTTGGTTGGATAGCTTAGCACAACTGGAAAAAGACTCTGATTTGCATAGCATTGTTCGTTTGCTTCAACATGCTAATTATTTTATCTGTGATGCTATTTTTGATATCATTAAGATTAATGTTAAATCTATGTCTTTGGCTTTTTTAGCTAGAAGAGCTTTATGGCTCAAATCATGAAATGCTGACATCTAAATCTAGGTTACTATCTCTATCATTCCAGGGTAATCATTTGTTTGGTTCCCAGTTGGATTCTATTATTCCCACTATTACTGGGGGGAAGGGAGTTATCCTGCCTCCAGATAAAAAGTCTAATAGGCAAATCTAAAACTTCTAATTGGTTTTGTTCCTTTTCGTCAGAATAGAGAACAGAAAACCACTCCTTCCCCTAAAGACCCTGGCTACAATTGGAAGCCATCTTCGAGTTGGAATTAATCCAAGCCTTACAAGAAACCAAAGCCAGCCCCCAAGAATGCATGAAGGTGCGGTCCTCGATGCAGTTCTGCTGGTGGGGGGCAGATTGACATTATTTCAAGATGTTTGGGCAGGTTCCATTCAGAATCATTGGATTCAGAATATTGTCTCTCAGGGGTATCAAATAGGTTTCAGAATAAGACCTCCTGTGAGAAGATTTTTTCTCTCACGTTCCAACAAATCCTGTGAAAGCTCAGGCTTTTCTGAAGTGTGTTTCAGATCTAGAGCTTTCAGGAGTTATACCAGTTCCAATTCTGGAACAGGGTCTGGGATTTTATTCAAATCTATGCATTGTACCGAAGAAGAAAAATTATTTACGACTAGTTCTGGATCTGAAGTTTTTGAATCATTTTGTAAGAGTCCGAACTTTCAAGATGGTGACTACAAGGACTATTCTTCATTTTGTTCAGCAAGATCATTACATTTCCTCAATAGACTTACAGGATCGGTATCTTCATATTCCGATTCATCCAGACCACTATTGGTTTCTGAGATTCTCTTTTCTAGACAAGCATTAACAGTTTGTTGCTTTTTTGGCCTAGCAACAGCTCCAATAATATTTTTGAAGGTTCTTAGTGCCCTTCTATCTGTAATCAGAGAGCAGGGTATTGCAGTGTTTCCTTATTTGGACGATATCTTGGTACTGGCTCAATGTTTTCATTTAGCAGAATCTCACACAAATTAACTTGTGTTGTTTCTTCAAAGACATGGTTAGAGGATCAATTTACCAAAGAGTTCCTTGATTCCTCAGACAAGGGTCACATTTTTAGGTTTCCAGATAGATACAGTGTCCATGACTCTGTCTTTAACAGACAAGAGACAAATGAAATTAATTTCTGCCTGTCGAAACCTTCAGTCTCGATCATTCCCTTCAGTGGCTATGTGCATGGAAGTTTTAGGTCTCATGACTGCAGCATCGGACACGATCCCTTTTGCTCATTTTCATATGAGACCTCAGCAGCTTTGCATAATGAATCAATGCTGCAGGGATTATACTTGGATATCACAATTGATATACTTAAATCCCAACATTCAACTCTCTCTTTCCTAGTGGTTAGTCCATCATCTGATTATTCAAGTGGCCTCTTTTGTTCATCCTGTCTTGACTGTGATTTCAACAGATGCAAGTCTCCCAGGTTGGGGAGCTGTCTGGGGGTCTCTGACAGCACAAGGAGTTTGGAATCCTCAAGAGGCGAGGTTACCAATTAATATTTTAGAACTCCGTGCTATTTTCAGGGCTCTTCAGGCTTGGCCGCTATTAAAGAGAGAATTATTCATTTGTTTTCAGACAGACAATATAACAACTGTGGCATATGTCATTTATCAAGGGGGGACTCTCAGTCCTTTAGCGATGAAAGAAGTATCTCGGATAATTTCTTAGGTGGAATCCAACTCCTTTCTAATTTCTGCGATATATATCCCAGGTGTAGACAATTGGGAAGCAGATTATCTCAGTCATCAGTCCTTACATCCAGGGGAGTGGTCTCTCCATCCAGATGTATTTTGACAGATTGTACAGATGTGGGGTCTCCCCAAAATAGATCTGATGGCTTTCCATCTAAACAAGAAGCTTCCCAGGTACCTTTCCAGGTCCAGGGATCCTCAGGCAGAGATGGTGGATGCGTTAGCAGTTCCTTGGTTTTACCAACCTTCTTACATTTTTCCGCCTCTAGTTCTTCTTCCAAGGGTGATCACAGGTTTTGGTATGCAGATCTTTTCCGGATGTCCAGTTGCCAACCTTGGTCACTTCCTTTAAGGCCGGACCTTCTGTCTCAAGGGCCGTTTTTCCATCAGGATCTCAAATTGCTAAATTTGAAGGTATTGAAATTGAACGCTTAGTACTTAGTCATAGAGGTTTCTCTGACTCTGTGATTAATACTACTACAGGCTCCTAAGCCTGTAGTAGTAATACTACTACAGGCTCCTAAGTCTGTTTCAAGGAAGATTTATTATCGGGTTTGGAAAACCTATATTTCATGGGTTTTTTCTCATAAATTCTCTTGGCATTCTTTTAGGATTCCTAGAATTGAACAGTTTCTTCAGGATAGTTTGGATAAAGGTTTGTCTGCAAGTACCTTGAAGGGACAAATCTCTGCTCTTTCTGTTTTATTTCATAGAAATATTGCTCAGCTTCCTGATATTCACTGTTTAGTTCAGGCTTTGATTCGTATCAAGACTGTTGTTAAATCAATCTCTCCTCCTTGGAGTCTTAATTTGGTTTTGAGCCTATGCCCCTTTGTTTTGAGCCTATGCATTCTTTGGATATTAAATTACTTTCTTGGAAAGTGTTGTTTCTTTTGGCTATCTCTTCACCTAGAAGAGTTTCTGAATTGTCTGCTCTCTCTTGTGAGTCTCCTTTTCTGATTTTCCATCAGGATAACACTGTTTTGCGGACTTCGTTTAAATTTCTTCCTAAGGTTGTGAATTCTAACAACATTAGTAGGGAAATTGTTTTTTCTTCCTTGTGTCCTAATCCTAACAATACTCTTGAAAGATCTAAACATTCTTTGGATGTTGCAAGAGCTTTGAAATATTATGTTGAAGCTACTAAAGATTTCAGAAAGACT